>NC_084915.1:16670428-16756248 GCF_949316345.1 Pungitius pungitius
AATTGAATTGAATTGAATGGGAGCGTAGAGCCATGCGCAATGACATTTAAATAAAAAAAGCCACAGTGAAAGGGTTACGTTGACAACGAATGGAGGGATCTGTTGGTAACAAAATGCCCCCCCCCATCCCCCCGCCCTTTGCGACCTATTCGACAACAAATGGGACCACAATTTATTTTTGTCATAAACATTCATCGGGGGGGGGGTGGGGTTCAGAATCGTTCCAGACAGCTGCAGTCAACGCCGTCGGCACATTTCAGAAGTCACCGAGGACGACGAGGGACGCAGAGAGCGTCGCGCGTTGGTAGGTAAACCGCCCCCCCCCCCGCCCCCCCCTCGAACATCAGACGGGTCGGTACCGGGGAGCAAATGGGCCATAAATCCCATCCGGGGGGGCTCAGCGAGAAGGAGCAGCAGCGAGTGGCCAGATGTGGAGCGGTGCTGCTGAGGAGGCGGACGGATTTATGGCCTTTTCTTTAATGAGGAAACATCCTTTTCTCTCATAAGACTTTTCAGAACTTTTTTTTGTTTTTTTTCTCTTACGTGCAACGAAAAGTGATTTGTCTGGAAGCAGGTTGAAGATGCAGGAGGGAGAAAATGTTTGTTCGTACGTCGTAGGAAACAGAGGCTGCCGAAAAGGGAGTGAGGGGGGGGGGACGTGAAAACAGGGTAATACTTTTTTTGCAGATTCCATCTTTGATGGGAAAATTCTGAATCACTATATATTTTCACCTTGTAGACAAAACTGTCAAATAGAATTAATCAAATGTAGAAAATCACGCTGGATGATGAACGTTTCTTCCATTATTTCCATAAACAGTAAATAGATGATTAAAGTCTTTTCATTGTTCAACTTATACCACAAGCTAACCCTCGTTGAGTTATTTCCTCTGAAGTAATAAAGTTCATTTACACGTAACAGTCAAAAGTGGAGACAAGTTTTGGGTTGAGGCACGGACCAAAAACACAGGTGGAACAGGTGGAACCAACGAGGGGCGGGGCTTGCGGTGGCAGAGGGCGGAGTCTGAAACAGGAAAAACAACAACAACAACAACTGCGTTCTACTCAAGCTTTGCTGTCGGATGGATCCTCATCGCTTTCGGTATCCAATCAAATCAAAACCCTCCACTGTTAAAATAAAAATATTTTTAAAAAAAACCCGCTAGGCAGCAGGGTTTTTTTTTCGCCAAAGGCGGTGGGCGGCCATTTATGAGCTGCTAACATGAACGAAACAAGGTTTTAAAACCGAGTAGGTAACAGAGGATTTGTGTGAGCCGGGGGCCTCCGGGGGCCTCCGGGCTGGAACACTGACTGCGCAGACTGTGCTCGGGCTCCGAGAGGCGGCGTCATCGCCCCCCCCACCCCCCCCCCCCCCCCCCCCCTCCGCCCCCCTCTCCGCCCTGTCACTCGCCGGTGTGTCTGACCCGGCGCCGAAGGGCCCCTACGAGAACCAGGAACCTGCGCCACCAATTTCATGAATGGGCACCAACCCCCCACCACCCCCGCCCCCCCCTCTCAAAATAAACGTGAGGGAAAATCAAAACTATTTCAGTGGTCGACCCAAAGCGACAAGGGGCAAAATTGAATTTCCGCGGAAGTGATGTAATCCGCCGACCCCGGGGTCGGACTGCGATGTTATTATCTTAATTTGAGGTTCATTAATCGCCGGGCCAAGCGGGCCGATGACAAGGTTTCCACCTGGTCCCAGCTGCGCCGAGCCGCCAGCTGATTTAGGACCTCGGTGTGTAAACCATTTGCAGCAGGAATGTGTAAGCAAGCTGTAAAAATAGGATTCGGGCCTGAGACGTACAAGACAGATCGCGCCGTAAAAAAAAAAAAAAAAAAACGTACGCGGCCCGTCTCCGTGGGGGGGGGGAGTTGTTTTGTAGGAGGGGGCAGGATTGTCGGTTAGTTCTCACATGCTGAGGAAAGGCCCCTCCGGGGGCCTTGGCGGCAGGCCTTGGGTTTGAGGAGGAGGACGGGGGGTGGGGGGGGGGGCTTATGTTTGAAACTGAGAATGGATTATAGGCTCCAGAACGCCGTAATCCTCCTAAAAAATAAACCATATATTAACGTACGGCTCCCGTGGGGGAGGAGACACTTTCACATGCGGGCGGCTAAACACGCACTCGCTTTCACGTCTGCACACACGGGCAGGGCGCGTATCTCACAAAGTGCGGGAGGAGCGGCGGCGGGACGGGGGGGGGGGCCCTGCACTAAATCTGAGTGAGTGGGAAAATAAAAAATAAAAACTCCACCACCTGTTAGCCGAGGAGCCGAATCATAATCCAGAGTGAATTAAGGCCCCCCCTTTGTGAAAAGCACAGGGGGGGGGGCGGGGGGGGGGAGGGGAAACATCAACGGCGTGATGCGAGGAAGCAGCGCAGCTTTACCGCTTTCACATCCATCAGCGTCCTGCAGTCACCGCGGATCGCATTCAAAGGCCCCCCCCGACGCGGGAGAAGGACGAGGCCGATGTCACATTTAAAGAAGCAGGTGGAGAGAGGCTCCACCCACCTGCCACTCTAATGACAAACCACCTCTGAAACGCACGATTGCATTTTGAATTGACCCTTTTTTTTAGTTTTATTTTAGTGCGTTTACTCGACTTGTGTCTTTGAGGAGAAGGCAACGCGTTAATAGTGCGTCAATCAATGTTATTTACATCTCGTCCTCGGGCGTTTCATCGGTTACACACTTGATCGGCCTCTTGCTTCTTTCACACCGCGTGTTGCGTGTGGAGAAGCGGGTGGAGCACAAGCACCTTTGTGCGCGCTCGCCATCTGCGGAGGCTCACGCCGCGGTGCCTGGCGCTGCTATAAACAAAGCTTTATTGTCTAAATATGGTTTCAAAGGTATTTTCTCCACTGCCAGGTATGGAGCTCACACTTATTTTACGTATTAGTTTTTTTTGTTTTGCGTCCTAATTTATGATATTGACTCCCAATACATATGAGAACAAACCTTGAAAAAAATCCAACAAGTATGATCGTGGAATGTAAACTCACTAAACCACCAAAATCTTCAAGAATATTACATGACAAGAGGACATGACCCGCGTGTCCTCAGCAGCAAAACACATGCTTCTTTCTAGATTTATGTGCTTGAAGTCAAAGCTATTTAACGGAATTAAACCCGGAGGTAATTGTCGGTGTACGGATGCCTGACGACTATTACTAATAACTTGAAAACAGAGTAGAGTTATGACCTCGAATGTGGATTTACAACCCAGAAAGTTGGCTATGGTTTTAAAAACAAGTGGTTGAGACGCGTGTTTTTGGCTCAAAAATGTCAAGACTTCCAGCATCCATCAAACCAGTTTTGTGGCAGACGACATAATCCACCATCTACAACCAGATCTTCACCTTTTGCCATGGAAGGCGTCAGGGGTTTAGACCCCGATTTCCCAAAAGAGCTACGCAGATTATGTTTTTTTTATTTTCCCTTTGGAGACCAAACGACAACATCGTGTATTTTCCTTAATGGCAGAAGCCACTTAAAAAACACATCGTACTAACCAAGTGCCAAATAAGCCACCTGTCACGTGTTGTTGTGACCAGACCGCACGGAGGAAGCGTTTCATCTGGAGATGTAATGTCGCGTGCAGGCCTCCCTCTTGTCAGGCGAAAAAAGGAGGTCTGGAGAAATTCAAGTGCAAAATTTGGTTAGAAATGAGCCGGAGACAGTGAAACGATGCCTTCGGGAAGGTTGTTTGCGTCGCACACAAAAAGCGAGCTAGAGGAACCATTTCCCTTTTTCTTTTCAAACAAAAACTCTTGCCAGACTTCTGTCTTGACTTTGAGAGAGGCGGGACTTAGCGGCAACACATCATAAACTCAACAGAGTCTTACTTTTGGACGACATCCTTAAACCTTTTTAGTGAAATCTACTGCACGTCTTTGCCATCGCTCCTTTGTTGGCTCTTTCTTTATGACCTGAGTGAGAATCGGCATCGGGTCATCGCCGAGTGGGCCACACAAACACAAGCTCTTTGGCGATTGGTGCAAAAGTGAAACCATGGAATGACATCATTCCAAATATAAACATTTACAGTAAAACATGTCGAAGGGGACATCAGATGAGACCACGTAAAGGTCCACTTGATATTCAGACGGACCGTGTTGGTGAAGTATTATCACGTCCCGGGCCTTCTTCTCCTTCAGGGCGATGGGAATTGTTCAGAAGTCCAAAACAGAACCTTGACGTCACTCACCTGCGAGTCACTGTTGCCACGAGCGACTCCCTCGCTTCCGAGCATCGCCCCGCGATATTTAGACTGAGAACAAACCGCCCGGCGCAATTCGTTCGGCTCGGCGGGCCCCCCCCTCCCCCCCCCCCCCCCGGGCGGGGCCCAAACGCTCCTCATGCAAATGAGGTCGAGTGTGTACACCAAATTACAGCTTGTCGTCCCCCATAGCGCCGACGCGCCGGACGCTTCGCAGGAGCGGGGTTCGGAAAACGCACGAGGCGGCACCGGGAGGAACGAGACGAGGCCTTGGGGGGGGGGGGGGGGGGGCTGCGTGACTGGATCACGGTGCAGTTGGTGAATCCGAATGTGGATGCGGTTGCTTTAGTGTGGATGTTCAAAAACACACGCAAAATTGACATCTTCTTTTATTCTGTGGTCTCCGGACGTGGACATGCCATCTAATGCATGGCAGAGGTCATCTGTTAGAAGGCCTGCCATAAAAAAAAAAAAGCCCAAAGGGCATTGGGGGGGGGGGGGGGGGTTGTAGAGCCGGCTGGGCGGAGGAGGGGGAGGGCGGCCGGCAGCAGAGGAGGCGTCTGTTTTTTCTCAGGAAACGGAGCTGCAGAGCGAAGTGGACGTGGAAAAGCCGGGGAATGGGAAAACGGTGCCGACGATGGCGTGATCGCGCTCCCAAACCCCCGAACCCGCTTCTACTGGACTCAGCTCTGTAAAGTTAAGTTTCTATTCATGTAACCAGGTTTTTTTATTTTTGGGCGGGGGGGGGGGGGGGGGGGCAGAGTCATTTCATTAAAAAAAAGCATGAACACTCAATAGTGGTCGTCACGTGAGGTCGGGGGCGTGGCCCTGAAGAAAGTAAACATGCAACTAATCTAAAGTCAATTAACTTTGATTGAGATTAAGTGATGTGTTGCGACTAAATGCAACTTTGTTAAATTGTCTGCCGAAGCAAACTGCGAGATTGAACGGATCAAAGGTCGCTCGAAGGAAATGCAGGAACTCCCAGACTGGAGTAATAAACCCCCCATGGCGACGTTGGGTCTATTTCCAGGTCCTGTAGGTGCACATAATGATCCAGGGCTGCAGCTATCATTTCCTTCATTCAATAATACCCCGATCATTTCCCCTGGTTGTTGGAAACTATTTCAAATCTGGAAAAATATTTCAATTGAGGTATTAAAATGGTACTTTTTGTGTTAATGGAAAGCTTAAAAATGGAGGCTTAAAAATCACAGCGTTTTTCTTTATGAGGGACTTTCACCAAAACTTGGAGTTTAAATTTTATATTTTAGATCTCTGAAATATCGGTTAGTTTTTACGTTCCCCTTGTAACTGAAAAACCAAACAAATCAAATATCAATTATGTAACAAGACAGTTTTACTTCATCGGTCAATCTGTCTCCTGAGATGAATCAGCAGCTTATTTATGAGTGAGGCGGAACATACTTCACTGACATATTGTGATTTTTTTTTTGTGTCATTAAAACCAAAAACTTCAAAGAATGGCTGTTTTTTTTTTTTCTTCTGCTGAGTAAAATGAGCTCTTTAGGTTAAAGATTTATTTTCCAATTTTCAAGAACGACCTGACTGGGTAACTGGGGAGTTTCTGTGATTTGAGAACTCACCTGAAAGCCTTCCCCTCCGTCTGTCAGACGATCACCTCACTTTGAGAGTATTTGACCCGGGCCTGATGTCAACACTGTCTCAAGGTCTGTCAGGGGGAACCAGAGGGTCCACTGGCACCAGCGGGGCTTAGCCTGCATTGACCCCGAGCCTCTCATCTCTCTTTTCCCACAGGAGGACTGACCTGGGTAGCCACAAAGCACTCATGATCAGATTTATGTCCCGGGCCTCAGAATTAAACCCTACGACGCTGCGATGAGGTGACACCGAGGTCCGTGGGCGGGGGGGGGGGGGGGGGGAGCTCAAAGGAGGAATCCTTATCTTTCAAACATTTAAATCCACGGCGCTAAACATTAAAACGTCCTCTCGACGCAGAAAAAGGGAGACAGAAAAGAGCTTCTACACACTGGTGACGTATTAAAGTGCGTCAAACTGAATCGGGGGGGGGCGGGGTTGTGTTACACTGCAGGACCTGGCTATTAGCTGGGAAACCTTTTTTTTTATTTTTTAATATATCCTAGGTATTAAGGTTTTATTCTGCTGCAGTTTAAAATTTCATTAATTTCCTGTTTCCTGGGAGAAGTTATGTCACAGATTAACGCTCCTGTCGGTGCAAGATAAAACATTTTTTTTTATAAATGTAGCTGAACAGATGTTTCTTTACACACAATCGCTCTTTCAGCAGCTACCAACAGTTACCGTGGCCATCTAACACAACATCAACTGCATCAGGCACCTGTGCCTTCACAGGTCGGGACCATGATGGTGAAATCTATACCTAAAATCCATAATCCATACAGGCCTCTGGACCCCTACAGAGCCGGGAGGTTCCGAGTAAAAGCTGCAGCCGTAAAGTGCTTGTATCTCACTGTTAGTAGTTATCTTTGGCATTAAGGTTTGAAGAAGGAGCCAAGAGGTGTGAGAAAAAGAAGAAGAAAAAAGCAGTGGGGGGGGGTCCAGCCGCTGCCGCCTCGCCCCGCGATGGCATCCCGCGCTGATACTGTAAAGGTCACTCCGTCAGCGGGCAGCAGGATAGCGGGCAGCTCGTGATAAGCATCCAATCAGAGGCCCCGAGAGCTTGTCGCCGCATTCCTGGAGCCGATCCGACACTATCACGGCGGGGCCCGACGTGGGCTGGGACGCTGGAAGCTGAGAGGCTATTTTTAAGGTCCTTGCAGATAGGAGGGGGGTGGAGGGGGGGGGGGTGGATTTCAACACAGCCTGAGACCAAGCGGCCGCGGCACTCCAAACGTGTGACCTGAACACTCGATGGCTTTCTGGCCAGCAGTGACCTGTTGGAGGCTTCTAACTCGGGGGGGGCGGGGGGGGGGGGAGTGGTGACATTTCCCCACCTCTGGGTGACAGTGCGACTGCGGCGAGGTGATGCTAAACACACATTGTGCTTTCGTTACGCGTTAAAACGCATGTTCGCGTAAATGAACGATGCTTTAAGTTAGCAGGAGGCTGATTGGTCCTTTTTCAGAAATATGCAGTTTATGCAAATATTTTGGATGTTTTCGATTCCGTGTCTCCTTTCACATGTGTTTCTTTTGCACAATTACTTTCCTAAACTTTAAAAAGTTATCAAATTCTAATTGCATGGACACACTCATTCAGTCAAATCCATAGTCGCCTCCCTGCTCACTTCATCGTGGGCTATTTTCACACCCATTTCTGGAAATGTGCACTTTTGAGAACGTGCAAAGTGTTCTTTGAATGTCTTTCAAATGCAAAAGCTACGTGGTCTTGACGCTGAAACAGGGCGCAGGGTGGCACCCTGCGTGCGATGACTGGACCCAGCATTCCCACTGCTTTGGTCCGCGTCGCTGCTGGGATGCTGGGCAGCGTGTTAGATGATAGCAAGAACAGCTTCTCCACACGGGGACACTGAGTCGGCGGCTCGAGACCGCTAAAGACAGCCGTCTGGACCAAACGGGGACCACCTACCGCTGCCCACAGAGACAAAAATGACCACCATCCATCCAATGACCAGTCTCCATCTCCAGTCATGTGCACAGCGAGACGCCGAAGGGGCCTCGGCCTCCACATATTGATCCTGTGAGCAGGTCCAGGCGTAACGGATCTGCTTGTCGGCCCAAAGATTGATGCAAGACTTCGGAGAACAGACCGGGCAGATCCTCCCGGATTATCTCAGCGCGCTGTAAAATATGAATTCCCCCCCCCCCACGCAAGCCTCTCTTTTTCCAGCTTTCCCCCTAACCTGCGGCAGGTAACATCTGTCGGGGGAGGGAGGGCCCCCGGACGCGGCTCCTCGTGGGTGAACACACTGTTTTTTCGCCTGGGTGGCCCCCCGACGGGGGGCGGAGGGGGGAACGAAAGCCCCCCCCCCCCCTCACTCTGGTGTTTGACTCCGCTTCCTAGCCTCACCTCTCCCAGCTCTCCTCGCAGGTAAAACTAATGGCCGGCTCCACATCTGTGGCCCATTCACCGTGTTTCTTTTTTTTTTTTTTTTTTTAATGAGCGGGAGAGAGAGGCGCAGAGGGCCGCGTATGAATGGACAAGCGGGGGACTTTAACTAGCTGCCTCCGCCACTAAGGGCCTGCAGGGCAATTATGTTACCGAACACAATGACCTCGACACCATTTTCAAAGTGTTGCTGTACACAACAGCTTCCACACAGATGCATCTGACGCACTGCTTTGTGGTTTCATGCAAGTGGAGACGAACGTAGATGTAGGACTGACGAGAATAACCACCTCTTGAGATTTATTTTTAATTGATTTCCTTTTAATTATTTATATTAAATCAGCCAGATGAGAGAAAACTCATTTAAAAAAAAAAAGGAGTTATAAGAAATGGTCTGATTTTAATAATTGAAGATTTGACAGAGTGAACCACAGATACAACCAAAGCAGGGCTATTGTTTTAATGTAGCGATGAGTTATGAGAAGGTTTTTTTTTTATATTAACATATTTCGTGTTGAGTCATTATAAACATGTCGTTGATGGGTGTGTTTGTCCTTCCATTAATACTAATGATGAATAGATTTGAGATGCTAACAAATGGTAGCATTTTTCTAAAACCTGTTTTGAAACTGCTTATTTGATGAAAATTGTACTTTCTTGTTACTTGTTCTTCTAGAGTTTGTATCTCTAATGTGATGTAATGTAATGCAATAAGACCATTCAACACGTTGGAAGACGACACCGTTGCGTTATCTGGGGCCGTCCAGTCTCTTGGTCTCAACTTTTTGGAAAAGTTTCCACAGCGTCCGTGAGGAAGTTCATTGGGAGGAAAATGTATTTTGGGGATAAATGTTGTACCCCGTGTGACCCAGAAGAGCTTGGGTACTCCTTCGGGGTGTTGTTGCTTCACAACATATTTGAATCACATTTAGACTGACAACTTTATTAAAGAATATTAATAAAGCGTAACCCTTTGAACGGACTCTGTTAAAATGTACGTGTGATGATCCAGGCCTGATTTTATGAAATAGGAATAAACCAAGTACAGAATCATCATTATGATATGATAATAATGGAGGAGTTTATTGTTGTGTGTTTGTGTGTGTGTGTGCGTGTGTGTATCTATATATTTATATATGTGTATGTAGATTTTGTAGTTTATTTAAAAGATGGATGTTCCCCGTGTTGTGTACTTCTTTTTTGCTTTGTCTAAATGTGTGTCCTTTGTGTGCGTTCAAAAACAAAGATGCCATCTTTTATGACGAGATCATGTAATCATCAGATGGCTCTGGGAAAATCGATTAACGAGGTGTTTGATTGGGAAAAACTCAACTTTTTCAAATGAAAAAAAGGCAGAATTAGAACCTGAAAAAACAAAAATGGAACAGGACAAATTTACCAGTGAGATCACGAAATGATGAACGGACCTTTAACAACAAACACGATGTATAAATGTGCATGAAAGCCCGTGTGAGATCATCTAAAACCGCACCGTGACTCACCGCGGTCCGCCGGGCGCCGGGCGGCGGGCTGCAGTCACCGCCGGGGTTAAAATGCTTTCAGAGAAGTCGCTCCCTGGACCGTCTGCACCTCCGGATACTTCTCAGGGTCAAACCTTTATGTCCATGTTTTGACTGTCAGCCTCTCTGAGGCCTCCTGGGTCGTCTGACACAGAGCAGCAGCCCTCTGTTAAATCTGCTGCTGTGAAATCATTAGAGCCCCCCCCCAGACCTGCTGGTGGTCCGCCAGTCCAGAGGCCCCGGGACCCCGGCACCGCCCGAGTGGGTGTCTGTGAGCGTGTCTGTGAGCGTGTCTGTGTGTGTGTGTGTGTGTGTGTGTGTGTGTGTGTGTGTGTATTTTCTTCGTTAGCTGTGAATTATTTTAACGTTTCTCCTCATTTTCAAAAGTCGCTTTTGTTTCTCCTATAACTTTGAAACAAAAATGAAAAGAAGCGAAACCGACCCTCACACTTGAGATAGAATAACTCGAAATGCATTGATGATGATTGTCTAAATGAGCATTGATTAACAATCTCAGTTCTAAGTCTCAATACAGTTAACTGGGCTTTTTTTTGTCTCTATGGGAAAACTTATTCATGTGTAAAGTGACACAAGCTTTTACTTGAATATTGCTTTTCAATTAACAATTAATATATAAATATACAAACTTGGTATTCCTCCAAATAATGATGTCTAGATATTCAATATTTGTAAAACATCATGTATGTATTTTCATATCTATTACAGTGTCCTGGTTTTGAAATATAAGTAAAGAGATTCCTCATATATTTATCATTAGTCATTGATAGTGAAAATATTTTGTTCTATGATAATATTGACTTAAAATCTCCTTGATGGTCTCTCTTTTCCTTTTGTAGATCATGACTTTTGGGCTTCTGATACTTTTCTTTAGTTCTAAATAATTGCTAAAAGAGTCAAAACAAAAACCATCACAAACTGACACAACAGACACTCACTTAATACCAAGACGTCCCAGATCTGGAATACTGTGTGCGTCACGTGACGTTACAGAAAAACAGAAGGAAAAAAAAAAAAGTTAAAAGGGCTGCTCCAGAAAAATGCCGGAGTTTTATGTCCGTTTACGTCCCTTCATCCCGTCACTGTCACCTCTCTGCTCCACATTCCAGCCGTCCCGCTCTTATCTTTATAGGCTGAGGACGGGCAGAATTGCAGCAGTTAGGAGGGACCGTTTCTGGAGCTTTCGAGACACAGATGTCCATCGGGTGGGGGTGTGGGGGGGGGGGGGGGGGGGGCTGGAGACCAGAGACGACGGCCACTTATCAATGGCCACATGACAGGAGAGGATGAAATATACACGAGGGACAGAAGAAAGACGTCCCCTGATGGGATGGAGGGCGTTCAGATAATGAGACTGGAAAGTGAGAGAATAACTAGGGGGGGGGGTGGGGGTGGGGGCGGGGGGGGGGAATAGCTTGTAGTAAAAGTAAACGGTCTGTTAAAGCTCCCCAAATGACAAACATTAAACCGTCTCATCTCAAAGTCTCTACTTGAGTGGAGGGGAGTCGGAAAACACAAATAAAGGCCGTTGCTCCGTCCCCGCTGTGCTGCTCGGGACATTGAGGACGAATCCAGCTCGCCTGCTATAGATAATTGACCGCAGCGTGGACCGCTCTGTCTGTACAGCGACAAAAAGGCTTTGTTCGGTCCGATAAACTGGCATCAGATTGAGTGAGCTGCACAGGCCCAGCCGTGGAATGACGTCAATGGAGGTCACATTGGACCGAAGCACACCTGTGTGAGATGCTATCAGCTCAGGGACGTCCCGGGTTAAATGGAAGGAGGATTTCACTGAGGGCCCAATGAGCTAGAAAATGAGAAGAATGGCATTTCTGAAGGTTTGCAAACACATGAAGAAAAACCAGAAAAGCGTCACTTAAAAAATAGAGTATTATTATTGAATTTGTTAAATACAAGTAACAAAAGGGAGTTTCCCTAAGGGGTCATTTTTTAATGTCATTACTTGAGTCTGTTCATGCAAATAAAATTAAAAAAAGAACAGAATTTCTCACTGATTTTGAATGGTATTTTTAACTGTGACATTTCTAAATGTAAAATGAATTTCTAAAAAGAAGAGTCCACAGAACATGTGGCATGTGTACCCCGAACAACATCTTGAAATCAAAATCCAGTGACAATAAGCAGCTGTTGCTTTTCGGAGGATTTAATCTTGTTATCCCAATTTTTGATTCGATTTTCAAAAACCATGTTCTGTTGGCCTGATGAGAGGGGATCTGACCTCACAATGACCTTGACCAGAAGGCAGCAAGATGCGTATTAATCCAATGAAAAAACCTACAAAGCATTTCAGCACCTCGTGCTACGTGAGGTGGAAAGATGAGTTTCTTCATGACAATGACCCAGTTCGCCCCAAATCTCCCAGAATGCATCGTCGAATTGCACCCGATTGGCCATCATCTTATTTTATATATATATATATATATATATATGTATATGTGTGCATGGGCCCCTGTGCGATAAACACTCACGGGGGCCCGAGCGTGCTCCGCAGCGTGTTGCGTGCTGGGCTCTGAATCAGGGGCGAATATTTGTTTGGACGTGTAGAGTTGAGGGTATAAGCACTCTGAAGAGGACGGGAAGCAGTGTCTATTGAAAAATCTACACGATGACACAAACAATTATGAGGAAAACCCATAACACGGCCAAGATGTGTCCCTGTGACCTATTTTGGATGTTTCCCTCACGGCAAAGCAGCCAGAGGGGGGGGGGGGAGAGCGTGAGAGAGAGAGAGCGAGAGAGAGAGAGAGAGAAAAGGGGGGGGGGGGGAGAGAGATGACCGGGTTGAAAGCAAAATATGAGGAGACTATTGCAGGTCTTTCAGCACCTCCAGCGATAGCGAAGGGAGAAAAGAGGAGAAGGAGCAGATCAAAAAGAGGGAAGGTTCTGGTTAAATTGTGAGGCCCTGAGAGACAGAACGGAGGGAGACCTGGAGGAGAAAGTGATGCAGAGAAAGAGCGGAGGGGGGGGGGGGGGGGGGGGGGATGGGAGTATGACCAGGGTTGTATTTCATCTCTGCGTAGTGGACGTCTTAATCAACACTGTCAGGTTTTCTTTCAGGAGGCCGCATGGAGTTCTTCAGCGTGACAGCTGGACGGAGGAGAGGAGGAGGACGATGTGCCTCCACGCCGCAGAAGCAGCCAAATAATAACAGCAATAATAATAACAACGACGACAACAAGAACAACGGCGCACGTATACTCTGTGACTGACTACAACAAAAGCCGAGAAGCTGTTGTTGGTGGGGGTTTCTTTGGGATTATATTAGGATTTTGCACACAGTGAACCGAATGCAACAAAAAAAAAAGAAGCTTTAAATGCTTCTGTGGTGAGGTTTTAGTTACGAGGCCAGATACAGACATAAACTATAAAGGTAGTAAAGCACCTCTGGGACACCGCACGCGCTTTCATGGCTGTTGTAGAAATACAGTTAGTTATTTATTATTCAGAGTTGGATTTTTTTTATTTTTTATAAATCAAGCAAAAGTTGAAATAAACGTGTTTCCTTTTTTGTTCTTTTAACTCTTAATTAATTTGTTGGTCTTTTTCTTAACAAATCATTTCTTTACTGTCCCCTCTACTGTATACTGAAATTTTATTCACAAATAAAGATGATTTATTAAAAGGTTAGAATGTAATAAAATACTAAGGCAAGCAGTGTACATTAGTGTTTCTTGGGAATGGCTTCCTTCGGGGTGTTAAATTAATGATGCATTAAAGTGTGTGCAACGTTTTACTGCATGCATTTTATGAGTTTGTCACAGGTTTTGACAGCCAAAAATGCTCATAAATCCACGCAGTTGGAAGTTGTATAAAAAAAATATGTAAAGCTGAACAACATTAACCTGCATTCAAATCTATTGAGCAAACGAGCTTTATTTCTAATAATATCAGAGAAAGTCTGTGTTAATATGCAGGAGATTCAACTTATTTTATTTTCTCAATTTTTTAATGGTCGAAATTAATTTGGGAACATTGTCAATATGTTTTAAGAATATAAGAGAATACAATAGGAAAACTGCAACAACGTTTTTGACGATTTTGAATGCTGAATTCTCATTTCGTTAAACACCACGATGCGCGTTTCCCTGCGGCAGCGTGGCGCGCGTGACACGACGTGGTGCCGGTAGCGGGTTTCACGGTGAAACACGCGGCGTGTAAACAGTGAGCAGGCCACGAGAGCTTTTATGGAATACATGTAGCCGCGCTGCACGGTGACACCTCCTGATTTATGGCTGTATTTAGATAAGACGCGGCCAGTAAATGGTTTCCAAATAGCGTCAAGGTCATGTAATGTAATGGGATAATGTTTTTCAGGCGATGGAGACAGAACGATGTGTTTAGTGCGTAAGGAGCTGAGGGGGGGGGGATTAATGCGGAGATAAAGCCGCTATTGCTGAAGTATGGTGACAACAACGCGGCGCATTGATTCCGTGCAGAAAAAAAAACGACATCAAATTATTCATGAAACTGGGAAACTTCCGGGAAAGTTATTGCTGGAAATGGAGATAATTCACTAACGACGCAGAAAACAGCAATTACAAAATTAAAAGAAAATAAAATATGAAGAATAGTGTTTTTACAGGAAGAGGGTGAATGAGCATGGAACGGAAAAACACAATTAATCAAATATTTAGTTAATTTAATATATCGAAGTGAAAGACGACGAATAGTTTTTATAGACACAACAATATTGTTTAAGGGAAGTGGTTTAATTCATCATTCATACATCGAAAAGGTGTGTTCTTAAAGGAGGAATATCTCGATGCAAATGCCTAATAAAGTATTTTGGATTAAAAGGATTCTTTTTTTTTTAATCAGGGGTAAACTCAGAGCCACCGCTGTGTTCAATCCCCCGCCTGCACGATTCACCACCAGTTGACAAATACAAGTGCACAAAGGAATTATTTTCACCACTGAATGACCAAAATCACACCCAATAAACATGCTCGGCCAAACATACGCTGCGTAAATTACGCGCGTAAAACCTCTCCAACCACTCGAGCTGACAACAAACGCCCCCCCCCCCCCCCAACATACTTGAAGACAGTCTAACCACTTATTAACCCCCCTCCTCTCTTATTTGTGCACATCGGCGTAGCCAGAAACCAACTCCAACAGCACGCAGATAGACTCGCTGCGTGTGTGTTGCCGTGAGATTGTGGCCCCGTGGCGCATGTTGTTGTTGTTGTTGTTGTTGCTGCTGCTGCTGCTGCGAACGTCTCTCTCGACTCTCCTCCCATCCGGGGCGCTGTCCTCCATTGGCTGCCTCCTTTCCACGCTGACATCCAAATCATATAAACCTGGGGGCCTCACACCTTCCTCAGAGGGGTCAGATTTCTTTGGGCAAATCAGAGCAGCAGCAGCCGCCTCTTCGGGGAGCCACCGCCGGAGAAAAAGCAAAAGTCAAAGTGGAGGCACATCGGCAACACTCGTCCTCTGGAATTATAAAGTTGGTTTTATTATTCGTCGCCGGGCTCTTTCGCCTCAGCCGCTTGCGGGATGACGACGACGCACAAGTCGGTGCCTGCGTGCGGCTCGACTCATTAATGAATCCAAGGGAATACGCGTCGAAGAATTGAATGAGTTCCGTTGGCTGCCGAACCCCGAGCAGAGCACGTTTCCCGAGCAGTGCCGGAGAGAGAGACAGAGGCCGACGAGCACATTTATCCCCCCGCTCGACATGAACCTCATCGGGGGCTACCAGCATCACCACCACCTGATGCACGAGCCCTTCCCGTTCGTCCAGCGGTGTCACCAGGATGCGCCGTACTTCCAGAGCTGGGTGGTGAACCACGGCGAGGTGCCTCCGGACTTCCAGATCCAGGCGCCGTACCCGGCCGCGGAGCACGGGGCGCCCGGAGCGACGCACGACGGCCGGCTGGAGGGGCTCCAGGCGGGGATGGGGAAGCGGAGGACGTCGGGGCCGAAGAAGGAGCGCCGGCGGACGGAGAGCATCAACACGGCCTTCGCCGAGCTCAGGGAGTGTATCCCCAACGTGCCGGCGGACACGAAACTGTCTAAAATCAAAACGTTACGCCTGGCGACCAGTTACATCGCCTACCTGATGGACGTCCTGGCCAAAGACACCGGGGAGACGGAGGGCTTTAAGGCCGAAATTAAGAAATTTGAAAACCGGGACATGAAAAGGAAACGGGAGCCGGTGAGTAGAAGCCCGCTTGGTGGAAATAAATGCAGCAGAAAGAAAGTCAAACCTGGTAGCAAATGGACACATTAGATTAAAGATTCGCTCTGATTGGAGCAAGGCAAAAGTTTAACGTTACTTTTTATTTTTGAATTTAGTTTAACCTCAGTCTCAGTCTGGTTATTATTTGGGTGGTATAAAAATGTCCAACTGAAAAAGTATTTAAAAAGATCTTCCTTTGCCAACATCCTTAAGACTAAAGCTTTTCATTTAATGGTATTTCTTTAATAGCTTGTATGTGATCCATAATAACAAGGCGAGGCTGATGGAGGCTACTCACAATTTGGGTTTTACCTCAAACAATCAACACTTCACCTCATTAAATTCAGTTTGGACCCTTAAATCTTCATGCACACGTTTTGACTGTAATGATGTAAAAAGTAAAAAAAATATTAAGGCTACATCAGTATATGTAGTGAAAGCCGAACACTTATATGTTCTATTCTATATATCTATATTTAGAGCTAACACTTTTCTTCACAATATGTGTAGATTGTAGATTATATCATTAAAAATCTGCATCATTTTAATTAATTTGATATATATATATTCATAATAATAATAAAACATAATTTCATAATTTGACGTACTTGTTGAATCTTTTGGGGATTTAGTCTCTGGATCATGACCCTCATTTAATGAAAGCCTGCACGTGAAGTCATGACCCCGATTGCGTCACTAAAGGCCCCCAAATCACGGCGTTAGTTACATTGTGACGAAAAGCAGCATGTGCCCATGTAGAGTCTTTCCAGATTACAGGCCTTTACTCTCAGGTGATGTGAATAAGTCTGGGGTCGCTGTGTTCGCCCCCCCCCTCCCTCTCCCCCCCTCCTCCCGCTGACCGTGTGGTGTTTCCCGGTGTCACAGACCGACGGCCTGCAGGAGTCTTTAGGAGCCGAGAAGAAGGCCAAGGGCCGGACCGGGTGGCCGCAGCAGGTCTGGGCTCTGGAGCTCAACCAGTGACACCCCCCCCCCCCCCCCCTCCTCTTCCTCTTCCTCTTCCTCCACCTTTAGGCGGGGGACAAAAATCATCGGACTCTGGATTGAAATCGTGAAGAAGAAGAAGAAGAAGAAGAAGAAAAAGAAAAAAAGAAGCACCAACCACTGAGTAACTGAACCCAAACACACTGCTGTGCACGTGCAATGACGCGCGAAAATAAAAGAGAGAGAATTAAAGGGCAAGGAAAAATCAAGGTGAGCAGCGGAGGACAAAGGACACGATGGACAATCGGTTGGTCTTCTCCTCTCCTGGAGCTTCTAAATCAACACACACACACACACACATAGACACACACGCGCGCGCGCGCCGGACTGTATGATAGTTGTGGTATTTCTGCTTTTTTGATGTTTCCACCCTTCCAGTGCTGTAGACCAGATGTGGCCACGGTGTCAAGAGAAAAAAAAGAAAAAAAGAAAAGCAACATCTGTCCCCCCTAAAAATGTGTTTTCGTCGTGCGGTGGTGTTTTCAACGTCTGATAGGGCTGGATCCGAAAATAAATACCTTATAACACATGCCCCGTGGTGTAAATGCACAGTGTGTATCCGTTGCAGGAGTGAAAATGGGATTATTTCTATTTCCTATTTTTTCCCGGGATTTGTTTTTCTTCTGGGGGCTGTAATTTATCACAAATCACAGTTCACGAGCTGCAGACCGCACAATGCAAAATTAGATTTAATTATAGTGAGTTACCCAAAGATTACAGGAGCTGATAAACGATTGACACCCAAATATATTATATTACTAATTATAACTTCAATAAAAACTGATATGGCATAATTTTAAAAAGTTTTGGACGTGTTGCCTGCGCGTTGTGAGTTGGTTTAGTGCCCCATGGAAATTATATCATGTTTTTTTGCATGAAATGATTTTCATAATTTTATCACCTGTTTAGCGTCTTAATATTTGGCTGCAAAAGTATTACAGACCAGACGTCATATGAGACGGAATGATATGGTGTGAATCCAAAAGAGATATATATTCATTTTTAAATATTTATGAATTCAATTAAAAATCTGACATTTTCCGTGACATGTGTGGAAATTAAGTGAAATAAGATATAACAAACTATAACCTATAAAATAATTCCCGTCCTTATTGGAAAGCTCATCTCCCATGAGACGCTTTTTTGAGGGGAAACCTTTTTTTGTCACCGTTTCTTCCCGCTGAACTTGGCGCACACAGAATATTTTAACTATTATTAATGTAAAAGAAAAATTAAAAAACAAGTCAAACGGAGACCTGACTGTTAATTATATAGCGATGGTTGTTGACGTTTCTTTGTAGGAAATTATTGAATTTACTGAATCTACCTCAAAATTAACGTCAGCGTCCGTTCAGAGACCCCGGATGTTGCGTAAACGCCAATATTTCACTCGACGTAATAAACACAACAATTTAAAGGAGTTAAAGCGTTTTTTTGTGTGCCAAATGCTGAAGGAGTTGTACATTGGCTGTGATGTTATATTTAGTTCCGTAAATAAATGAATTATTTTACGTCACATCAGCTGCAGTGAAGTTATTTCCTCATTCATGATGATATGTTTGATCTAAAGGACAGTTACTTAATTGCTCCACCAGTCTGAAACCTTAAGAAAAAACATCTTATATGGTTTTACACAGGATTATGGGTTGGAACTTTTACTTTTCTAATTTTCTATACACATTTCCAATAGTAAAGTAAAGTGTGAAATTGCTGTCGGACTTCTTTGGTGCCCTTTTCCAATGCTATGTACAAATACTATAATCCTTCTGCTATAGTCATGTGTAGAATTCAAATAGACAAATACAAAGCTGACTTAAGGGTCCGGTAATCTGTTAGTGTGATCAACTCATCGCACTTACACCGCCCTTTTACAAGAGTTCGCAATTATGTTTTATTAGGGTCGTCGCTATGACTAGTCGTAGAGGAACCTATTTTATTTCAAGGAATTATTATTCTTCTCACAAACCGCGGGCCTTTTTGGGGCCTTTATCATATTAAAAAAGTTGTTAAATTTGACATGGATATCCGGACTGTTAAAAAATGTGATAATTTTTGGATCTCACGTTTGGGTATAAAGAAATGTCTCTATAGTGCCCTGTAGAAATTAAAAAAAGACCACACTAGGCCAGTTTCTGCCCCCGATGTCCGATCAACTTGAAAGTTGGCACACAGGTGCTCTTTGACATGCTCTACAAAAAAGTAAATCATGGTATGCAAATGCGCCTAACTAGATTTTCCGCCATTTTGAATTGAACGAAAAACACATTTTTGGCAATTTCTCCTAAACGCTGAGTTTGATTGTCACGAAACCGCCGGTGATTCATTATTGGGTCAATGTGCCCTTGATATATCAGAATAGTGCTGATAACTAATTGTTTTGATGAGATATGGGCTAATTAACTTCGCAAGGGGTGTGGCTTAAACTGGCAGATTTTTTACTTCCAAATGACTTGGACTGCCCTCACCAAAATTATAGCATGTGTAAACATTGAAGCACTGAACACACCCTCATTTTTTATAACTTTTGAAGAATAGAGGGCGCTGTAATTAATGGTTGAAAATCTGCCTTTTGGGCCTGTTTTTGGCCTATTTTCAAAATGTTCTTACAGTTGTAAAAGACCGAACTCCTCTCAGGGATTAAACCTGATTCTTTTCAAAATTGCGCAGTGTGATCCTGAGACCTTAGGCTCTAAAAATTGCATTTTGCCAGAAGAATTTCCAAACTATGTGTGTAGGGAGAATTTTCAAAAAACCACCATCCGCCACCAACGTTGAAGTTGTGCTCCATATTTCTCATATAGCATGAACTTCTCACCCTTTAAACATCCATATGATTATTTCTAACCCGTCTTATGGTTTTAAGAAGATATTACGACTAATGAACTTTGCAAGGGGTGTGGCAAATCTGGAAAGATTTATAACTTCCAATTGGCTGGGACTGCCCTCACCAAAATTGCAGGATGTGTAAACATTGAACCCCTGAACAGGCTTAGGGGGCACTGCATTTACAGTTGTAAAAGACCGAACTCTTCTCAGGGATTAAACCTGATTCTTTTCAAATCCACGCAGTGTGCTCTTGAGACCTTGGCCTGTAAAAGTCGCATTTTGCCAGAAGAAATATTGCAAAAAAACACCTTTTAAAAGATTTCGAAGAAAGTTGGGTCATGTATGGTATTTTAAAAGGCTTTTATTTTGAGATGGAACATCAGAATGTCCTGGTTATCCATAAGTGTCACCTTGGGGATGTGAACTATCAACCTGAAGTGGAATGGTCATGACAGTATTGCTTGTTTTCTTTTAAACCTAATCTGAAACTGACCAAATGTAGTCTGGTGATACATTTTGACGGAAATTGGCACATCTATGGTATTTTGACCATAGATGTTGGCTCACCCTGAACCAAAAGGTTTTCTTGCCACTGACGATGTGCAATTTTATGACAAGTATTGAAATCAGCAGTTGCACTTGACAGCTCGGTTGGCCAACGCCGTCTTATAAAGTTTTGCTATTTTGCTCGACTGCATGGGTTCGAATCCAGATTGTGGCGATCTTTTAATAAACGTATGTTCTTTTATTTATTTCTGTGAACAACGTTAGGTGCAGATGAGCATGCCCTTTGTTGCTCAATAGAAGAAATTGTGTCAGAGGATGTTAAAATAGTTCTCAAAACTCCAATGGCTTGCTGCAAAGCGGTCTCTTCTCCGTCCATGCTGATCGCGACCTGAACATGACCCGCCTCGAGTCTCAGCCAATCACAGGGTAGGTTGACAGCCAATCACAGCGCGAGAAATGTTCTGCCTTCCGTTTCCACTATATGCCTTCAGTTTCCACTATACTTTCGCTCATACACACATACATTCTCCTCATACACACATACATTCTCCTTATACACACATACATTCTTCTCTTACAGACATATATTTTCTTTACACATACATACATTTGTTTGTGAGAGTGAGAATATATGTATGTGAAAGGAGAATGTATGTATATAAGAGTGAGAATATATGTATGTAAAAGGAGAAT
This sequence comes from Pungitius pungitius, assembly GCF_949316345.1. Lineage (NCBI taxonomy): Eukaryota > Metazoa > Chordata > Actinopteri > Perciformes > Gasterosteidae > Pungitius > Pungitius pungitius. Next base: position 16,691,457 of record NC_084915.1, read on the forward strand.
GTATGTATATAAGAGTGAGAATATATGTATGTAAAATGAGAATATATGTATATAAGAGTGAGAATATATGTATGTAAAAGGAGAATATATGTATATAAGAGTGAGAATATACAGTAGGTATGTGAGAGTACCAGAATGAATAATGTCTTGAACGGCCCCTCATAATGATCAGATGACCCAGAACACCATGTTGCCCTTATGTAAGAGCACACACTCTGCAAAACTGAGGTAGAAGATTATTGCAGTTTTGCCAACAGTCCCCTGGAGTGAATTGCAATGAATTTAACAGTTGATCATTAACTACTAGCAAACTCAGGGGGTGTATATATGCCAATGTGTGAAGTCAAAACAGAGCAAAGCTTCACCTTAACTCTCACACTTATAGAACACAAAAGGATTCTCTTTGTTGCAAGTGTGGCTGTGATGGAAAACCTTTTTCTGCAGCCTACCAGTACAACTACTCTACTGGTAACTGCTGGGATCCTACTTGTCTGGTATGTATTTTATCCCAACTTTGATCGGAAGAGAAAGGACCTTCCAGGACCGAGACCACTGCCCCTGTTTGGCAATTTATTTCAGATAAATCCTAAGTCATTTAACAGTACACTTTATGAGGTAAGAAACCGATGCAAAACTGGCTACACACTGTATATACACTGCTGTTGAAAGTGTGGAATCCCCCATGGATTTGATGATTTCATCCTAGTCTCAACTTATTAAATAGACGGCAGCATTGGGACTGAAAAGTTAAATCATTACACCTTTGCCTAAAAGCATGAAAGACCACTCAATATATAGAGTGGTCCTCTCAGCTATCTATCTCTTTTGGAAGGCATTTAGAAACGTTTGTATATGTATTGTTTTAGGAATGGGATATTTAATTTATATTTGATTCGAGTTGATGATTGTAATGTTGGATATAACATGTTTTGTCATTTTTCTGCAGCTTGATATTATTATTACCGTTATACAAGTTTGTGTTTTGCAGCAAATGAAAGAATCACACTGTATGTGATATTAGATCTTATTCCAGATGTATGACAGTTTTTTTAAGGCAGTACTGGAATAAGTACACATGAAACTGATTTAATGTGTTTCTACCTGTGGTGCAATTGAGAGTAATGTCGTAGTGATTTAAATATGGCTTTTTAAAATTGTTATAATCACTGCTTCTTGTGTTTCATAGCTTTCCAAGAAATATGGATCGGTGTTCACAGTTTACCTTGGACCTCAGAAAGTGGTGATTCTGGCTGGATACAAGACCGTGAAGGATGCACTGGTCAACCATGCTGTGGAGTTTGGAGACAGATATAGCAGTCCGGGTTTCCATGACTTAAGTGGTGAACAAAGTAAATATAACCTCGCTGATTTAAGTTATACTCACTCATACTATAAGATGGTTTAGGGGACACCCACATTTGATTCAATCATAATGTTAACATCTCACAGCTGAAAGTATACAGCTTTGATGAAATAGAATAGACCCTCTGTACTTCTGAATATTGAAACATTCATTTATTATAGTTGAAATAATTTCTCACGATTATTACCATTTTTTTTAGGAAATGGAATCATTTTTGCCAATGGAGATTCATGGAAAGAAATGAGGCGTTTTGCTCTGATCAACCTGAGAGACTTTGGGATGGGCAAAAAAGCAGCAGAGAATAAAATCATTGAGGAGGTTCAGTATCTGATCGATGTGTTTGAAAGACATGAAGGTAACTGGTCTCCTTTAAAGCATTATGTCTTCACAAGAATTTCATATTGGTATTTTTTTTGTCATCATTCTTTTTTCTTCATAGGTCAACCCTTCAGTACTGCCAAGTCAATAAATAATGCAGTCTCCAACATCATCTCTTCAATTGTCTTTGGCAGCAGATTTGAATACAGTGATGAAGAGTTCACTCTCATGATAACCCGAGCAAATGACAACTTTAGGCTTTTAGGTTCTTCTTCATTACAGGTACCACTTTGTTTCTTTTCATTCATTTAACTCTAAGATGTACCTTTTGTGAGATACAATGAGAATTACAGACTAGCGGTGCATGCTGACCTTTTTTTTAACTGTACCTTCATGATAAATAGATAACAAAATAAAATTCGGAATGTTTTATTCTCTTTTAAAATCCAACAGTTGTACAATATGTTCCCGTGGATATTTCAATGGGCGAGGAACAGGAGGCATCTCAAGAGGAACGTTGCTGAAAACCGAAAACAAATGAAACGGCTGATCGGACGTCTACAAGGAACCTTGAACGTTGAGATGTGCAGAGGATTTGTGGACACGTTCCTAGCACACAGACAGAAGCTAGAGGTATTCAAATCAAGCGTGATATCTTGATACAAGTTTTTTTGGCACATATACAACACATCCCCATTATATTCCTACGAAAAAGTTGTAATCTCTTCCCTGTTAAGGATTTGAAGATTACGGATGCACACTATGACATTGAGAACCTAGTGTCGACTACTGCCAACCTCTTTGTGGCTGGTACTGATACGACAGGAACTACACTGAGATGGATTCTGTTGCTCATGGCCAAATATCCCCAAATTCAAGGTAAGTAATATGCTTACACCTGAGATGCTGTTCCCAACTGTTAAGTTGAAATATTTCAACTTAAACTACAGTGTATATAGTGTAATTTTTTACGATGGCAGCCCTGCTTTTTACTCTCAAACAGTAACTTGAAACTTTCACTGCAGAATAAATGACAGATTGAATTCGTTCTGCCCATGATGTACTCCTCGGAAAAGAATGTTTGGCGAAATTGGAAGAATGCCTTAATTTCTTTACCAAAGTGAATTTTCTACTGGTCTGAGAGTTACACAATAACACTGACGTGGTAATTATCAACCATGGGACAAACATTTTGATGGAGCAATAGCAACGTGTTGCAAAGGACTTGGTTTTCTGACGTTTGGTCAAAGATGGTGATCAAAGAATGCTTGACTGCTGCTTTGTTTTTAGTCACTGTGTCTTTTCTATTTATTTCATCATTTCCAGACCAGGTCCAGGCGGAGCTGAGCAGGGTGGTTGGAGACCGTCAGGTGAGGGCAGAGGACAGGAAGAACCTGCCCTTTGCTGACGCTGTCATCCATGAGACCCAGAGATTTGCTAATATACTTCCCATCTCTGTGCCTCACCAAACCAGCACAGATGTGACTTTTCAGGGCCATTTTATAAGAAAGGTAATCAGTCTTCTTCTTCTTTTTGTTGTTTTACGGCGGTTGGCATCCATCTTATTGGTGCATTACCGCCACCTTCTGGTCCTGAATGTGGATCAGACAATACCCTAACCCTCTTTACCCCAAAACAAAACCAAAGGTCAACCATTGTAATGCTGAATTATGCATCTTGAAAGCTGTTAATAAAAACTAGCTTATACTGCATTTTAAAACATTGTAATCATGATCAATGTGTTTTTCTCAAGGGGACCCCCGTGTTTCCTCTTTTGACATCGGTTTTGTGGGATGAGAGTGAGTGGGAGAGCCCACACACCTTTAATCCTGCCCATTTCTTGGACAAGGACGGGAAATTTGTCAAGAGAGACGCCTTCATGGCCTTCTCTGCAGGTAAGTGAACCAAGCCAACACGTCTTTCCCATACCAAAATACACCTTTCAGATTGTCTAAAGCGTGTTCCCTCACAGGACGCAGGGCGTGTCCCGGAGAAGGTCTGGCCCAGATGGAGCTCTTTCTCTTCTTCACTTCCCTCGTACAGCGCTTCAGTTTCACTCCTCCACCTGGAGTGAAAGAGGATGATCTGGATCTGACTCCAGCACTGAGCTTCACCCGCACGCCTTCACCTCATGAGTTGTGTGCCATCAGTCGTGGGGGAATTCAAAATTAGTAGATTATTTAATGAGTAAATGGGATAACAATTATTTGAAAGCTGTTAGAAAAGCTATTTTCTACTTTGATTCATTAGGCAAAACATCAATGTGTTTAAAAGAAGTCACCACAGGGTTAAGAAAGTTATTGATTCATGTTTTTTGGTATTATTGACATACAGTGTACGTATTGACTGTTCTCTGCAAGAAGACTTGATTCTGATTGGCTGCTGGGTGTCTATTCAGCCGTGATAAGGGAAAACAAAGTGGTAAAACTCTCCAATTCTAGCTTGAGGGATATTAGCTATTCAGAAAACTTGGAAGTAGAACACAAAGTGATCCAAAAAATAAATAAAATGAAAACAAACAATTTAAAACCTAAAACTTGACATTGAACCATCTGATTTCTTTTTGTAAAACACTTTTTTGGAGCCATATTTTCTTTAAATCTAGTTAGTCTTGTTGCATATACTGTCAATATTGTTTTTGTAAATCATTTAATTTGCTGTCATTTACTGCTGTCAGCTGTATGCAGTGTTATAACACAGGGAAGATGAAATCCAGCGTTCTGATTGGTTGAGAGCGAGTCATGGGTGGGGGTGCATTATTCAGCGATAATGTACAGTTGCTGTTCACAGGGATCGAGGGTTGCCTGTGCGTCGGGCCTAACTACACTACAGTTATTTCCTCTTCCTCATTCATGATGATATGTTTGATCTAAAGGACAGTTACTTAATTGCTCCACCAGTCTGAAACCTTAAGAAAAAAACATTTTATATGGTTTTACACAGGATTATGGGTTGGAACTTTTACCTTTCTAATTTTCTATACACATTTCCAATACTAAAGTAAAGTGTGAAATTGCTGTCGGACTTCTTTGGTGCCATTTTCTAATGCTACGGTTCACCGAAGCCAGAATAAAACATTTTCTGCATTTGTAAAACAGTAATATACAAATAATTTCATCCTTCTGCTATCGTCATGTGTAGAATTCAAATAGACAAATACAAAGCTGACTAAAGGGTCCAGTAATCTGTTTGTGTGATCAACTCATCGCACTTAAACCGCCCTTTTACAAGAGTTCGCAATTATGTTTTATTAGGGTCCTCGCTACGACTAGTCGTAGAGGAACCTGGGGCCTTTTGGGGCCTTTTTGGGGCCTTTATCATGTTCAAAAAGTTGTTAGATTTGGCATGGATATCCGGACTGTTAAAAAATTGGATAATATTTGGATCTCATGTTTGGGTATAAAGAAATGTCTCTATAGCGCCCTCTAGAAATTAAAAAAAGACCACACTAGGCCAGTTTCCGCTCCCGATGTCCGATCAACTTGAAAGTTGGAACACAGGTGCTCTTCGTCATGCTCTACAAAAAAGTAAATCATGGTATGCAAATGCGCCTAACTAGATTTTCCGTCATTTTGAATTGAACGAAAAACACATTTTTGGCAATTTCTCCTAAACGCTGAGTTTGATTGTCACGAAACCGTCGGTGGATCATTATTGGGTCAATGTGCCCTTGATATATGAGAATGGTGCTGATAACTCATTGTTTTGATGAGATATGGGCTAATTAACTTCGCAAGGGGTGTGGCTTAAACTGGCAGATTTTTAACTTCCAAATGACTTGGACTGCCCTCACCAAAATTATAGCATGTGTAAACATTGAAGCCCTGAACACACCCTCATTTTTTCATAACTTTTGAAGAATAGAGGGCGCTGTAATTAATGGTTGAAAATCTGCCTTTTGGGCCTGTTTTGGGCCTATTTTCAAAATGTTCTTACAGTTGTAAAAGACCGAACTCCTCTCAGGGATTAAACCTGATTCTTTTCAAAATCGCGCAGTGTGATCCTGAGACCTTAGGCTCTAAAAATTGCATTTTGCCAGAAGAATTTCCAAACTATGTGTGTAGGGAGCATTTTCAAAAAACCACCATCCGCCACGAACGTTGAAGTTGTTTTAACTCGACCATACTTTATCTAATTTGCTCCATATTTCTCATATAGCATGAACTTCTCACCCTTTAAACATCCATATGATTATTTCTAACCCGTCTTATGGTTTTAAGAAGATATTACGGCTAATGAACTTTGCAAGGGGTGTGGCAAATTTGGAAAGATTTATAACTTCCAATTGGCTGGGACTGCCCTCACCAAAATTGCAGGATGTGTAAACATTGAACCCCTGAACAGACCCTAATTTCTTCATAATTTTTAAAGATTAGGGGGCGCTGCATTTAATCATTAAAGATGTGCCTTTATGGCATATTTTCATAATTTCTTACAGTTGTATGGGGCGATGGTGGCGCATGGATTAGTGCAGGGCACTGTGGGCCGCAAGGTTGGTGCTTCAAATCCCGGCTGCCCCATGTGCCATGTCAATGTGTCCTTGAGCAAGACACCTTAGCCCTAATTGCTCCCCTGGCTAAATGTGATGTGCGGGTTATAATGCAATGTAAGTTGCTTTGGATAAAAGCGTCAGCTAAATAACATGTAATTGTATAAACCAAATTCCTCCCAGGGATTAAACCCGATTCCTTTCAAATTCACGTAGTGTGCTCTTGAGACCTTGGCTTCTAAAAGTTGCATTTTACCGGAAGAAATATTAAACCATGTGCGTAGGGCGCAATTTTTAAAAAACACCTTTTAAAAGATTTCGAAGGAAGTTGGGTCATGTATGGTATTTTAAAAGCTTTTATTTTGGGATGGAACATCACAATGTCCTGGTTATCCGTAAGTGTCACCTTGGGGATGTGAACTATCAACTTGAAGTGGAATGGTCATGACAGTATTGATTGTTTTCTTTTAAACCTAATCTGAAACTGACCAAATGTAGTCTGGTGAATTTTGACGGAAATTGGCTCATCTATGGTATTTTGAGAGGCTTTTATTTTGGACTGGTACAACAGAATGTCTTGGTTATCACCAAGTCACACCATGGTGATGTGTACTCTGCCTGAAGTGGTCATAAAAGTATTGATTGTTTCCTTTGAAATCTACCCTGACAATGACAAAATGTAGTCTGGTGTGTCACGGCGGGTGCTGGTGCAGGCGGAAGCAGGACTCAAATGCAGGTTCTTCCAGAAAACTGTGCTCTTTATTCGAAAACCAGGACAACGTGCGACAACGTGCGACAACGTGCACCAACGGAAAGTAACACGGACAATGACGCGACAAGGGACAACAGGCACACAGGGCTTAAATACACAAGGGAGGTGCAGGTGATTGGACACAGGTGGAAGCAATCAGGCAATCACAGGACAGGAAGTGAAGCTAACCCAGAGACACGAGAAAGCTACAAAATAAGACAAGCAGACCCAAACTGTGACATGGTGATTGAGATTATGAAGGAATTTGGCTCATCTATGGTATTCTGAGAGGCTTTGATTTTTAATGGTACATCAGAAGCTCCTGGTTATATGTTGACAAAAAAGGCTTAAGACCATAATAATGTCAAAGATAAAGTTTGCAAAGCGGCATTCCTGGCTTTGGTCCACGCGGTTAACGACCACTGACCGACGATGCTTGCAGCTTTAATTTAACGTTGAATTTTTTGCGGTTGAATTTTTTGCAGTATTTTAACGTTAAAAAACATTCAGATACATAATTTCAATGCATAAATATTCAGTGCTAGAAATTCAATCACGTTTTTCTTTCAAAACCCAATGACACAGATGGAGGAACAGATGTACTTCCATATATATGCCTCCGGGCAAAACCCAGGTGCTGGTCTTTGACCTTGGATGTAGACCATGATCAGATGACCCAGAACACCATGTTTCCCTTATGTAAGAGCACTCACTCTACCATCCTAAGGTAGAAGATTATTGCAGTTTTACCAACAGTCCCCTGGAGTGTATTGCAATGAATTTAACAGTTGATCATTAACTACTAGCAAACTCAGGGGGTGTATATATGCCAATGTGTCAAGTCAAAACAGAGCAAAGCTTCACCTCAACTCTCACACTTATAGAACGAAAAAGGATTCTCTTTGTGTGGCTGTGATGGAAAACCTTTTTTTGCAGCCTACCAGTACAACTACTCTACTGATAACTGCTGGGATCCTACTTGTCTGGTATGTATTTTATCCCAACTTTGATCGGAAGAGAAAGGACCTTCCAGGACCAAGACCACTGCCCCTGTTTGGCAATTTATTTCAGATAAATCCTAAGTCATTTCACAGTACACTTTATGAGGTAAGAAACCGATGCAAAATTGGCTACATACTGTATATACACTGCTGTTGAAAGTGTGGAATCCCCCATGGATTTGATGATTTTATCCCAGTCTCAACTTATTAAATAGACGGCAGCATTGGGACTGAAAAGTTAAATCAGTACACCTTTGCCTAAAAGCATGAAAGACCACTCAATATATAGAGTGGTCCTCTCAGCTATCTATCTCTTTTGGAAGGCATTTAGAAATGTTTGTATATGTATTGTTTTAGGAATGGGATATTTAATTTATATTTGATTAGAGTTGATGATTGTAATGTTGGATAAAACATGTTTTGTCAATTTACTGCAGCTTGATATTATTATTACCTTTATACAGGCAAAGGTTAAAAGTAAAAAATGGTCGACAGCAGGTTTGTGTTTTGCAGCAAATGAAAGAATCACACTGTATGTAATATTAGATCTTATTCCAGATGTATGACAGTTTTTTTAAGGCAGTACTGGAATAAGTACACTTGAAACTGATGTAATGTGTTTCTACCTGTGGTGCAATTGAGAGTAATGTCGTAGTGATTTAAATATGGCTTTTTAAAATTGTTATAATTACTGCTTCTTGTGTTTCATAGCTTTCCAAGAAATATGGATCGGTGTTCACAGTTTACCTTGGACCTCAGAATGTGGTGATTCTGGCTGGATACAAGACCGTGAAGGATGCACTGGTCAACCATGCTGTGGAGTTTGGAGACAGATATATCAGTCCGGGTATCCATGACTTAAGTGGTGAACAAAGTAAATATAACCTTGCTGATTGAAGTAATACTCACTCATACTATAAGATGGTTTAGGGGACACCCACATTTGATTCAATCATAATGTTAACATCTCACAGCTGAAAGTATGCAGCTTTGATGGAATATAATAGACCCTCTGTACTTCTGAATATTGAAACATGAATTTGTTATAGTTTAAATAATGTCTCACGATTATTACCATTTTTTTTTTAGGAAATGGAATCATTTTTGCCAATGGAGATTCATGGAAAGAAATGAGGCGTTTTGCTCTGATCAACCTGAGAGAATTTGGGATGGGCAAAAAAGCAGGAGAGAATAAAATCATTGAGGAGGTTCAGTATCTGATCGATGTGGTTGAAAGACATGAAGGTAACTGGTCTCCTTTAAAGCATTATGTCTTCTCAAGAATTTCATATTGGTATTTTTTTTGTCATCATTCTTTTTTTCTTCATAGGTCAACCCTTCAGTACTGCCAAGTCAATAAATAATGCAGTCTCCAACATCATCTCTTCAATTGTCTTTGGCAGCAGATTTGAATACAGTGATGAAGAGTTCACTCTCATGATAACCCGAGCAAATGACAACATTCGGCTTTTAGGTTCTTCTTCAGTACAGGTACCACTTTGTTTCTTTTCATTAAATTAACTCTAAGATGTACTCTTTGTGGGATATAATGAGAATTACAGACTAGGGGGGCATACTGACCTTTTTTTTAACTGTACCTTCATGATAAATAGATAGATAAATATAACAAAATAAAATTTTGAATGTTTTATTCTCTTTTAAAATCCATCAGTTGTACAATATGTTCCCGTGGATATTTCAATGGGCGAGGAACAGGAGGCATCTCAAGAGGAACGTTGCTGAAAACCGAAAACAAATGAAACGCCTGATCGGACGTCTACAAGGAACCTTGAACGTTGAGATGTGCAGAGGATTTGTGGACACGTTCCTAGCACACAAACAGAAGCTAGAGGTATTCAAATCAAGCGTGATATCTTGATACAAGTTTTTTTCTTGGCACATATACAACACATCCCCAATATATTCCTACAAAAAAATGTAATCTCTTCCCTGTTAAGGATTTGAAGATTACGGATGCACACTATGACATTGAGAACCTGGTGTCGACTACTGCCAACCTCTTTGTGGCTGGTACTGATACAACAGGAACAACACTGAGATGGATTCTGTTGCTCATGGCCAAATATCCCCAAATTCAAGGTAAGTAATATGCTTAGACCTGAGATGCAGTTCCCAACTGTAAAGTTGAAATATTTCAACTTAAACTACAGTGTATATAGTGTAGTTTTTTACGATGGCAGCCCTGCTTTTTACTCTCAAACAGTAACTTGAAACTTTCACTGCAGAATAAATGACAGATTGAATTCGTTCTGCCCATGATGTAATCCTCATTTGAATGCTGTTACACCTCGGAAAAGAATGTTTGGCCAAATTGGAATAACGCCTTAATTTCTTTACCAAAGTGAATTTTTCTACTGATCTGAGAGTTACACAATAGCATTGATGTGGTAATTATCAACCATGGGACAAACATTTTGATGGAGCAATAGCAACGTGTTGCAAAGGACTTGGTTCTCTGACGTTTGGTCAAAGATGATCACGTTAAGCTTTCTACAAAATTGGTGATCAAAGAATTCTTAACTGCTTCTTTGTTTTTAGTCACTGTGTCTTTTCTTTTTATTTCATCATTTCCAGACCAGGTCCAGGCGGAGCTGAGCAGGGTGGTTGGAGACCGTCAGGTGAGGGCAGAGGACAGGAAGAACCTGCCCTTTGCTGACGCTGTCATCCATGAGACCCAGAGATTTGCTAATATACTTCCCATCTCTATGCCTCACCAAACCAGCACAGATGTGACTTTTCAGGGCCATTTTATAAGAAAGGTAATCAGTCTTCTTCTTCTTTTTGTTGTTTTACGGCGGTTGGCATCCATCTTATTGGTGCATTACCGCCACCTTCTGGTCCTGAATGTGGATCAGACAATACCATAACCCTCTTTACCCCAAAACAAAACCAAAGGTCAACCATTGTAATGCTGAATTATGCATCTTGAAAGCTGTTAATAAAAACTAGTTTATAATGCATTTTAAAACATTGTAATCATGATCAATGTGTTTTTCTCAAGGGGACCCCCGTGTTTCCTCTTTTGACATCGGTTTTGTGGGATGAGAGTGAGTGGGAGAGCCCACACACCTTTAATCCTGCCCATTTCTTGGACAAGGACGGGAAATTTGTCAAGAGAGACGCCTTCATGGCCTTCTCTGCAGGTAAGTGAACCAAGCCAACACGTCTTTCCAACACCAAAATACACCTTTCAGATTGTCTAAAGCGTGTTCCCTCACAGGACGCAGGGCGTGTCCCGGAGAAGGTCTGGCCCAGATGGAGCTCTTTCTCTTCTTCACTTCCCTCGTACAGCGCTTCAGTTTCACTCCTCCACCTGGAGTGAAAGAGGATGATCTGGATCTGACTCCAGCACTGAGCTTCACCAGCACGCCTTCACCTCATGAGTTGTGTGCCATCAGTCGTGGGGGAATTCAAAATTATTAGATTATTTAATAAGTAAATGGGATAACAATTATTTGAAAGCTGTTAGAAAAGCTATTTTCTACTTTGATTCATTAGGCAAAACATCAATGTGTTTAAAAGAAGTCACCACAGGGTTAAGAAAGATATTGATTCATGTTTTTTGGTATTATTGACATACGTCAATGTATGTAATCAGCAATAATGTACAGTTGCTGTTCACAGTGACCGAGGGTTGCCTCAAACACATTATTGAAGATAAAGTACAGACACTTGTACTTTAGTGCTTTATTATTGACTATGAATATTAAGATTCAACACCCTCTCCTCTGTGAAAATTGTTTCTGGTTCATTGATAATTGTATCACTAGTCATTTCACAAAATTGGAACACAGGCTATACAATTGAGACATCACAATATATTGCACAAAGTAAATACAGAAAGTCTAATGTTGTAAAGTGTGTGGGATTAGATAAAAATAAAAATGGCCTTTGTGATAGTGTACATGATAATGATACACTAAACTGGCAGCGAGGGTCTATGTATTTCAGAGCTTGTTGAGGCACACAATACAGGCTTCATTCACACAGTGTGGCTTTACACAGCAGGGGTCCTCGGCCGTCAGTAAACACAAACAATAACTCGTCCCAGGTGAGATTCAATGTCTGCTGGGGTTTGGTGTGATTAAACTCCAGCAGGCTGCCAGGTTGGCCCAACTCCCATTGATCCAACACACCTGTCCTACTCCACCCTTGTGAATTTGTGTCAGTAAATACCGCTTTACCACTTCAAATTGTCTGTCCTTTTTCATGATTTTTTGTATTGTGTTGATGGATGAGACGTCTCCTGGTAGACAGCACTTTTGAGAGTTATTTTTCTTTAGAGTTCAAATAGAGTGAACAGCATGCAGTCAGAAATGAACTTGATGTTCTCCTTTCTCGAAAGGAGCAAAGACAACGAGGCCCCGTCCCAGGCTTTTGGAAAGTGCTGATGTTCTTGACGTTGCGAGAAAGGGTTCATTTGTCAGCTCTCTCAACTGTCAGGCTGAAACTACCGCAAGTCAAACATATGATACGTTTGTTTGATAACGAGTTCTGCTTCTGCAGCGTCTACATGCGCACAATACCCAGAGTTAAGCAGTGCAACATCTGAAAAGAACAACAGAAGACTCAGGAATCTGCATGCCTTTTTTATCTTCACTTTCCCTTTACACCATACAATTTATATCAGAGAGGTTTGTTTGTTATGTAAAATACTCCACAACTGCACAGGAGTCACAAACAAAAAGAAAAACACAGAGTGAACTAACAGATGCCGGTTAATATAACTAAATTTTTGGTTTACACAGTGTCATGTACTTGTAGAGAGGGAGTACACATTTCATCTTTTTTTTGTCATGTTTTGTCATATTAGAGTGACGCGTTACTAAGTAACATACTATCTTAGCTGGACTTAAACGGGAAGACATTGTATCACTTATCGGCGTTTTATGACTAAACCAATTACAACTAACAATACTAATACTCTCAATGGCCGTATAGTATTGTCAAAATAGGAAATGAAAACGAGAACAGTCAAGCCACAATTACCGCAAAGTCGACGCAGCTGTCGTGATGTTGTGGCAACTCAACTTGTATGGCGCGCCGTTTGTAAAATGTTTACAATGTTTACATTTACATTAATATTTATATTTAACATTTACATTTAACATTTATATATAACATTTAACATTTATATTTATATTAGGGCCGGGACTCGATTAAAAATATTAATCTAATTAATTAGAGGCTTTGTAATTAATTAATCGAAATTAATCACATTTTAATTGCATAAATATTTGACCTGAGAACAGTGAGAAGTAATTTTTTTCACATGGATTTTTATTTTTGTTCAACCAATTCCAGCAGACAAGTGTAGAAATAGCATATTTAGAAATATAGTACTTTCAGAAATTCAGGTAGCCTATAGGTAAGTAGACCTTGTGTAAACTATGTTTTTTTAAGTAGACCAATACTTTCAAGTACATTTAGAACATTGGTTATTTTTTCAGACGTGGACTTAGTTACCCTGGTCCTTAAACTAGTCATCTGGTGCAGTGTGGGTTGGGTGTGGGTCCTTGTACTCGGGTCGGGCTAACGTCCACGCTAGCTGCTAATTGTTTTGCGTTGAGGTGATACTTGAGGCTCGATGTGAATTCCTTGTTGCACAGCTTGCACACAACCACGCTCTTATCGACGCTGTGTTTATTATAATAAGATTTCCCATTCACGGGGCCAACCGACACGGTCTCGTCAGCTTCTTCGTTCATGTTCACTGTGGTTTGTTGTTGTCTGAAGTCATGACCGCTAGTTGGTGCTCCAGTATAATCGGTCCTCCAAAACTCATCCAGTGAGAAACGTTCCGCGGTGCAAAAAATAAGTGTAAAAATGCGTAAAAAATGTTTAATGTGTTATTTTTTGTGTAATTAATTAATCTTAATTCACATTGTAATTAATTAATCGTAATTAACGCGCTAAAGTCCCGGCCATAGTATTTACATGATTTTGTCTCTAAATGTATGAAAAAGTGACATGTGAATATTGTCCTGCTTTTTTTATTCATATAACGCTAAATGTACGAAAACTGCGCAGGATTTTAGAATATGCAACATTTTACAAACGGCGCCCCATAAACTTGCGGATAACAGTCATACTAAGTGTATTATACTGTTACGACCCAGAGTGCCATGTTAAAGTTGCAGTTCACCTCTCTGCCTGAGGGGGTTGCTGTTATGTTTTGCCTTGCTCTGTGCCTTTGTGTTCCCTGTACTCGATTGGTCGTTGGTGTATGACAGGGATCTTGTGGGCGCCAGCCCGCGCTCTTTTGCCCGTCTCTCCAGCTTCCAACTGGGCGAAGGTGCACCTCGTGGATGTTTGGATGGTGGGGTTAGCAAGGAGGTCAGTAGGGGTGAGAAGCCATTTTTGTTTGTTCATGTTTTCTCCTGTTTTTGGCTAGGGAGACGGGTAAGACACTTGTACTTTGGTTTGTTTCTTTGTGTGTTGTAGGGAAGGTAGGGGACCTGCACAAATTGTTTTGTTTGTTGTTTTGGGACACGCTCACCCTGAAGAGAGTTCATGACCTCATCCTTGTAATAAATAACCATTGTGAACGAGAACGCTGCAGCATTGGTCTTAATTTGGGAGGTGGGGAGACTCGTGTATGCGGCCCTCCGGCTCCCGGCTAGGCCGGGCGAAACATATACTTTGATATACTGTTGAAATACAAAAAGGAAACTGAAACTGCACTTCTCCCAAACAATCGCAGCACCCTCACCCTCCGTAGCACCGTTACCTTTAGCAGCCGTGGCACCTCTCAATTAAACTCCATGTGCCTCGACCAGCCGAGGTCGTGGCAATGCGCCTTTAACTCGAGACCCCGGTCCATGTAGCTCCCTCGACCGAGGGACCAGTACCTGAACTCGGGTTGCCACGACTCGCCGCGGCGCCGTAACCTGCAACAGGAAGTGCCTCAGCGAGTTGCCACTTCCACGATTTGCGCTAGACAAAATATTTTGAATAACAGCACGGACTGTATTTCTGAATGTTGTCCCCTTAAAAGTAAAAAAGTGTTATGGATGAAGAAATATTTGAGGGTTTTTTCTCTTGAATAATTTTTCTCAAAAAATTAGAAAAGTCTTTGATTTTAAAAGTAGAAATTTATATTTTTACTCTCCCTCTTGGCGAAGGAGCCACAGCGACACCTAGTGGCCGATGGCTGTTCGTGAAACTTCATCCAACCTGGCTGCACAATTCTTGTTTTTATTTATCCTTAAGATGTTTTTCATATTTAAAATCTAAAAACGGATGCAAACCACCGGTGCTGTGTTTGAACTGTGAACGGACGACAACGTTGCTTCTTTCTGTACAATACATTTATTATCATCATCATCAGGAGCAATAAGCAGCCATATTTAAATAGTTTTTTTTCTTCTAATACAATTACGTTAATGTGGCGTGGCCTATATGTTAAGATGGGTGTTATCTACATGGCACTAAAAAAAAAACAAAAAAAAAAAAACAACAACCTACAAGCAAAACTGAAAATACATCAGACACTTAAAAAATCAAAAATAACAAAGAAGAAGAAGTTCCCTGCTGAAAGTAGAGATTCCAATGGTGAGCAAACTTAAATAAGATGTGACAGGATGCAGAAAGAAAGAAACTGGGTAGTCACCACAATGAAGGAAAAAAACAAAACAATTTTGTTCATTGCCTGAATGTTCCAGCAGTGCTTAAAGAAGTGAAATAAACATGTAGGCGTTAATAAACAGCCGCGTTGGTATCATCATCATCATCATCACAAATGCTTTACGCTATCTAAAAGGCCAAAGTGCTACTTTCCCCATCAGGGCTGTAAATCCTGGAAACATAACACCCAATCCGACAAATAATGATCTCCTCCTCCCCCCCCCCACCCCCCGTTCAGTTCCGAGTCATTTCACTCACTAATTCCATCGTTTGCTTGGACACATTCGTTAAGACAACAATCGCCAAAGTGCAGAGTCAGAGCGCTTCAAGGGTAACGTACAGATACGGCAGCAGGGGAGATGGTGGTGAGCGCATTATTTCAACCCCCTTTTTTTTTCAACCACCAAGCCATCTTCCTCGTGATGAAACTGGTATTTCTGCAGGCAGATAAAGACGAAAAAGGAATCCATAATCGTCGAAATTTAAATGAGTCAAAAGATTAAAAAAAAAACAACCCAGGTATGTGAAGAATTAAGTCGAGACTCCAGACGTTGTCCATTATAAACACAGCTCTTACATGTTAAAATGATGCTAATAATCTCACACCCTGATCGGACACAGACGCTCTCCTTCAGGAAATATCAATTCAAAATCATTTGTTTCAAACTCTAAAGCAAAGAAGGGGGGGGGTGTAAATGAACTGAAAGTGTGTGTCATTCACCACCATCGCTCCTCTGACGTTGGGAGGGTTAAATATCAGTTTTGTTTCTTTGAACATAAGTGAGAAAGAGGGGGGGGGGGTTCCATGAGAGTTCAGGGCCATTTGAAGCGACTCGGAGCCCCGGCACGCAGAACGCAACTCTGGCGAAAGGCCACGCAACAAAAAGAATAAAAAGACAATCCCACTTTCATCATTCAACACTTGTTTGGCACAAGCAGAAAACTAAATAACGACTCCTCCCCATCACCCGACATCTTCTCGCTCTTAAGGCAGCTTTATCGTACATTGCATTCAACCAACTCACGAAAGATCCGACGCTGTTTCGCTTTCTACATATCGACAGTTTACACCTCAGCATCACCACGTACAACCCCCCCCCCGGTCCTCCACAGGCTTTCCATGGGGGAGAGGTAGAGGAACGGGCTGCTGTAACAGCATGCGCAGACAGTGTTTATGCGAGGAGGGAATAGTGAGAGAGAATCAATCAATCGATCGACCCCCCCATCTTGAAATTCTCTTCCTCTCAGGACAATAAGAGCTCGAGCTGCGGTCCGACGGCTGCTGTTCGGGTTGTTGTTGCTGCTGTTAGTGGTGTCCAGTTTCTTCTCTGTTTTTGGGGGGAGGGAGGGTGGGGTGGAGTGGGGTGGGGGGGGTGTTATTGTGGGTTTTTCATTGTTGCTGCTGAGGAGGAGTTCAGTCCAGTGGTTTGCCGCCGTCTCCTTTCTGGTCCAAGCGGCTCTTGCTGCTCTTCACCATGTAAATAAAGTAGGTCAGCGTCTCCTTCTCGTTCACCGGGATGTTCCTGAAGTGACGACTCACGGTCTGCGGGGGAGGGACGGGGGGGGGGGGTTAGAACGTTCACCCACGAGGCATTGCTAGTCGTTGGTGGTTAAGCGCTTCCTAACCAAAATGTATCCCTTGTTTTAAAAATAATCGACGCCATATTCATACCGCAGGTAACATCTCGTACAAAACCACAGCTTACTGTTAATCCTCTGATGTTTTAGCTTAGTTTAAGTTTTATTTAAGAGATGCTTCTAAAAAAAACCCTAATGAAAACTTTCCAGAGGGAGACACATAATGCAGACTTGCTATCGGTTGTTGAACTGTGCTGCGGACCATTGCTTTGTTAGTTCAATGAAACAATCAGCCTGCAGTCGCCTTCCATTCATTGCAGGCTGGTCGATTATTCCAAATTCCCTCTGACTTCATTCAAGTGTCTCGCCCAAAACCTACATTTTCTTAGGTTGAGCATTAAGCTTTGCACATGGTGACTCGTGTGTTCACGCTTCGAACGGGGCACACGGGGGAGGGGGGGGGGTCGCGGTGCCGGTTTACCTCTGCCAGCTGGGCCTTGTTGAGTCCGGGCCTGGTCTGCAGCTTGTAGTGTCGCTTGTAGCGTCTCAACGTGTTCACCTGCAGCTGGAAGAGGTCGACCTGAGAGAAACCAGACAGCAGAGCGGTGACTCGGTGGTCGCGGCAACCTGTTGAGCTTTTCAAAAAAGGGGGAGACGAATCTTTACACAACACATAGTCCCCGTTACCTCAGGCACCTCCACGTCATGATCCGGGGAATCGCCGCCGTCGTCGCTGGTCTTTCTCTTCCTCTTGTTGCGGACGCTCTGGATGAAGTTCTTGTGGAAGTCGCAGATGTAGAGGTGTCTCACCTACAACGACATCAACGAGTAGTAAAAAGGGGCGGTCTGCCACGTGCGGAGCCCCTTCGTACCGCAGCATCGGGGCGAGCGGGCGGCACGCCACTAGCCTCGATAAACACACCCGTGTTCCACGATAGCCCAACAATACCTCCCACTGTGACACCCAAGACGTTACAACAGTATTCATCTTTTCCTTATCTCGTGGCGTCTCGTCACAGGCGGCACCTTCCATGCCGATATGATCTGGGACTAAACCTCAAAGCAGGAAGCGTCTAATCCACAATGTTTGTTGACGCTACGGACGCTTTTTGATTGGATGCCCAGCTCTACCTGCAGCTCGGTTGTAATGTCGATAACGGAATGAAAGCAGCCTTTTTTGATGTTCATTGCGCCGCCTCAGCGGGAAAAGGCCCAGTCCGTCCTGGACCCCTGGTAAATGTGCGTCAACTCGTCCCAGCCACAACGCGCTATTTGCAAAGGCATCCGGACACACGAAAGCTGGATCTTTTATTTTTAGTGGCTCCATTGTGGCGCTGTTCTCGTCGCATTTTCCTGTTGGTCAAGATCATTGTTAAGTTTGAACAAAGAGATCAACTCACACCGCAGCGGCGAACGTGATCTACGGGATAAAACCTGACGGGAGCATGCGTGGAGCCTCTGATTGATGGGCGCGGACAGTCTGACACGCAGGGGAACTGGCGACGCAAACCGTGAGGTGGCCTGATTTTAGAGATTACATGCGAGAGGCATCAATACAAAAGTAACGTGGCCTCCCACACGTTCAATTTCACTTGATAGCACACGTTCATTTGTACTTACTTATTCTTTTTGTCACAAACAAGTCAAACAAGCAACATTATTTGTGCCAGTGAACACATTTCAGATTGGAAAAGATACAAACCAAAACAAATTTCGCTTAATATTTCATCGGCGACGTCTGCAACCGGATCGCAGGGGGGGAGGGGGGGGGGACAACGGACACTGTGGAGCAGCTGATGAGGATGTGAAATAATCTCAAATAGTGTTAAAAGGCATAACAGGAATGATCGTCTAAAACTCAATTTTAATAACGTTTGTGAGTAAAATGGCTGCAGTGAACATGACTTTATCAATTTACGGTTTTCATCCATAGTGACAGATGCAGCATATATACTCAGACAAACTGTAAAGGGCTATCCGGTGCGAGTATCAGAGCTCATTGGAGCAGAGGAGTCACCGTGGTGACAGTCACACACCTTCTCCAGTCATCTCACCTGGCAAATCGTCTCCACCTGCACATAAGGATTGTGTAAATTAGCAAAGTGTTCCAAAAGGAAGCCAGTGGCCGCTCTCGCACAATCACTCCATATCATCACTAGCAGTCCAAGTTAAAACACCAGTCGATGAACCGTGTTCACCTAACTCCCCATTTGCACCTGTGACGCTGGAACGTCAACGGAAACACGAGGAGGGGACGCGTGCTTTTACATTTAAAAATAAACCACTTAATCATCAGCTTTTATTCCATGCATCGATATCCACGATGAGCTTTGCACGTGGCCTTGCAGGGGCTCAGCCTGCTGTGTGTGTGCAACATTATCTGAAGGGGGGGGGCTTCAAAAAGGAAACTTAAATCGAAATCTGTGTTCATCTGCGTTGGCCTACGTGCGTGTGCTTCTTTGGACGTGCGCGGACATTCATAGGGGCGCCTACGCACTGCAATGAACGGGAGGCCCCGGAGGATGATGATGATGATGATCCAGCGTTGTGGTTACGAGTCTTTTGCTCCACGCGTTTCCCTCCCCAAACATTTGGTTGCACGTTTTTCACTTGCAGATGCACAAGAACGCAGTGAAACAATGTTTAAAAAAAAAATAATAATCGAAAACTACACACACGCCGCCCCGCTGGATTTGCCGGAAGAAGTCGAGGAGGTGGCTTTAACGGGAACTTTCAGCTAAAGTGTCGCGGTATCTCAACCGGCATTGGACTGCCGGACGTTTCTCCCCCTTTAACAAAAAAAAAAAAAAAAAAAAACGAGGCCAGGTTTACTTTCCGAACAACAGAGCTGGCTTTCCCTGACAGCCATTTTATGAAGGCAGGAGGAGAGGCGTGTTCTGAGGAAACTGTTATAATGAGCAGCAAGTTGATGTGGGAAGGACCTCGCCGTCCTGCACGTAGTCCCGGCTAGCTAGCAATGCTAACGCTAGCCCGACACCCGGACGGAGTCAAACAGCGACTCAGTGAGAGTCACGGAAACCGAACCACATCACCGTTTTCTAGCGAACGAACACATACCATTGTTCAGTTTTGTTTCATTGTTATTTTTTTCGTCAACTTGCCGGTTAATTAGCATTAGCTGACAGCTGACAGCTTAGCTAACTTTGAGCTACCGTCTGGTACCTACTCACACACGCGCACACACACACACACACACACAGACCAGTTCACGTTAAGTTGGAGAGAATGACGCGGTCACACAAGTCCACTCACGCTTTTGTCGATGTCGAGCTTGAGCTTCTTCTGCGAGATGCTCTTCTGGATCCTCTTGCTGAAGGAGGCGTTTCCAGCTGACCGGCCGCAGCGCTCACCGTCCTCGATCAGGCAGCAGCTCTGGCCGTAAAACGGCAGCGGCTGCGGTCCATCGTGGCTGTCCTCTTCGGTGCTAAATCCATTCATTCTGTACTATTGTTGTACTCTCGGTGCGGGAGCCCGATGGAAGCAAAAAAATAAATAAAGGACAACTAAAAAAAAAAAAAAAAAACTAAACAGCTTTAGTTTGGCTACCAAATACGTAGTTGACGGGTTGCCCTTTTGTGAAAGACTATCCGGTAGCGTTAGCTAGCTGGCTGTGCTAAGTGGCTAGTTTTCGAGCTAACAGTGCCCTTGCTAATTTGGACACCGGCGACTTGTTTTTAAAGATGATGCCCTCTGGTTAGATACATGCTAGATCCCGGATCCCCAGGCGGATCCACACAACGATGTTTAACATCGGCTAGCTCAAGTGCTAGCAAGACCGCAAGGTGGCTGAGCCGCTGTTAACGGACAAATTCCTATGGTGAGACCGTCACCGCTGTTTCCCCCCGTAAAACAACCCGCTACCACCCCGTGAAATTCACGTACCAGAACGATCGCATGCAGTTTCGAACTCGAACAAGACAACCGGCTACGTCAAACGAAAACAAACTTGGGTAGAAACCACAGATTTATCAGACTGCGGCTCAACAATCGCGGCACTCGTTCGGAACGGCTCGTACAATGGACAGGCTCCGTCTCCGTGGCGGAAGTTCCCGTACATGCCGGCGATTGGTCGGTTTTGCGTGGAGGCGGGCTTTGCGTGCGATGTCGGACGTTCCATTGGCTAAACGGGTCCTCCATCTGTTAGCGGTTCTTCCTGTAACAGTCGGCGTCTTGTTTTCTACTTACGAACAAGAGTTAAAAAAAGGTGGCGTCGCCGTCAGCTGAAGGGGCTTTTAAACAGAGGGCAGACCCGCGCTAGCCGGTCACAGTTTAATCCGAACATCCCAAATGAACGAACTGTAAAAACTGCTTGAATGTCGTCTGCGTCATACGCCGCTCAAAACGTGCACGTATTAACGCGAAATACATATTCACAAAGTTAAAAAAAACTGCGCAGATAGGTGAACTCTTCGCTGCGACCGGAGATACGTCATACACATCGATGGGATGGGAATTTGTTTGAAATGTTTTATTGATCATAAGAACTCAACAGGCACGCAATTCTTACTTCAGCCGCACGGGGGAGACAAATGACCACACATGATATTTACACCCGAATGTGTCCAGATAAGTATTGCAGTTGTGATTTAAATCAACATTCCTGATGATTTTGAATCAAAATACCATCATCTTTCAGACTTCATGTCTAAGTCTCCAGGTTCAAAGATAACCAGGACAAAATTGCATTAACTTAATTTGAATTTTTTTACAAACTCTCTTGAATCTACAGCTTTGCATGATATTCTATAAAATCCTCATATCTGTTTGTTGCATTGCTGTTCTGTGAGAATCCTGCATCTCTAAAAACGCCCCCGTTTTCAGCTACGATGACGATGCATTTTCCTGCTGCTCTAAGAAGAATTTGAAATAGTTTAAGAAGGCATATTCTCCAGTAGATGCAAAGCTTTTTACTGGATGGAAAAGGGGAATCAAAATCTGCCTCCAACCTGCCTAACACAAATCCCTGCAGTGGGTTATGGTTCTGAAAGCAGGAAGCCTGAAAACCCGAAGAGTGGAGGCCGTTACTGCAGAGTGGACCGGCCACATTATGAGCTCATTTGGGGAAGCAGCCAGTCAGCAAAATTTAAGCGCGCGAGAGAAGGCTTTAAAGGCCCACTTAGACGTGAAGCCGTCCGTATTACGCCGGGTTTACTAATGATGCTCTTTGTTTGTTGCCATTCGTCTGATGTGATATTGTCTCTCGTGTGCAAACCCGCTCGCCTAATAGCTCGTCGAGGACGAGTAACGCCGGAGAGATGGAGAGAAAGGACACCATGAAAAAAAAGCAATACTAAAAAAAGGAGGAGGGACAATTGGATTACCTTTTTTTTTTGTTGGTAATGGTGCTTGGCTCAATAAAGACCCTTTAATGGGTCTCTTTGACAGGAGACTGTGGAAACGCGAGTCTCTCCTCACCCACGTGTGGCTCACCCAGTGGAGGGGAATACTGATTGGACGCTGACTCGCTCTAAAAGTGGCCGACGATGGAGCGCCGAAACATTAACGGCTTTTTCACTCTGCAATTTCAGGGGGGTTTATATCATCGGAGAAATGCCTCTGAGAGGCCATAACATGTAAAGTGGTCCCCCCCCCCTCAATGTAATTCAAAAGTTGCCTCTGCACCTCCCTCCCTCTTTGTCTCCCTCTCAGGAGCCGGCGTGATAAGTTGGGCGTTATGTGACGTCCCCCGAGACTCAAGGAAATGGGCCGCGCCGAGGAAGCAAACATTACTCCAGCCATGAATAAATCACTGCTGGCTAAAAGCTATCACGGCTCGTGTGTTGTCAGATGAAATGATTATGAGATTAACATTTAGTAAGAGTGTGTTTTAGCGCCATCAGTCACGGGGATGATTAAAGTCATGGAAGAAAAAAAAAAGAAACACAGAGGAGGTGACAAGAGAGTCGGATGAGAGGGCTCCAGGCCTCGGAAGGCTCCCACGGAGGAAACCATTAGGGCTCGAATGAGCTGCCTGCCCTTTATTGTAAAACCCGGCCCAGCGCTACCAACTCTCAGCACTAACCCCCCCCCCCCCACACCCCCCTTAAAACTTCCAATAATTTAATTTGGGCCCGAGGGAAATTATCGGGCTACGGTCCTGCGGCAGCAACAAATTCTCCTGCAGCGGGGGGGGGGACAGTTTCCATCTTTCACTGAAGATTGTCGCTGCCTTCGTTTTGCTCCATGAAAAAAATCATGCAGTTGTTTTTAAAGAAGACTTGAGAGTAGAGACTGTGACCATGAACTCGGTGCTCACAGCGTTTTACTGATGCTACGAATCCAGTGGGGATGGAGAGGCATTTATCTCACTGGACGTCTATACAATCTCATCAAGAGAGAACGCTTAAGTTTGAGGGGACTCTTCACTGTGTGGAAGCCTGGCCTCACAAACCCGAGTGTTGACCCCTGTGACCTCATGAGACCGTCAATCAAAAGGTCGCTCCCAGCGTCAACTCAGGTCTCGTCTTACCGCCGCAGTTTGAAGGTTTATTCTATTCTTCGCAAAAAAAGGGAGCACTGTGAAAATCCACCCAGTCACCCCCCCCCCCCCTTAGCTTTGCGTTGTCCTCAGCTGATTGTGTGCCAGCACTTTATAAAAAACCTCGGCCTCCGAAAAAAAAGCACCTGCTCCTCCAGCAGAGTAAATGTGACTGAAAGCCAATTATCCCGCCTGTCACGGGGCGGCGATGGAAAATTTTCCCCCCACTGTCTCATTTTCTGACACTCCGAGGAACGTGAAAGGACAAACAGGTCCGCTTTTTGCAGGGGGGGGGGGGGGGGGAAACTCTCTGCTGCATGCGCGAATCTGATAAACCATGGGCTTCTAAAAAAAAAAAAAAAAGGAGGACTGCAACACAACGTGACTCCGCTGCTCCTCTCCTGCACAAACGCAGGAACTTTTACGTCACTGACAAAGACATTGTGACAGGTGACTTGATGGCAGTCTCTAAGCAGTCAGATATTAGCAAGCAGAGCTTTCAATGGCCGATTAAACATAGCACAGCTGTCCCAAACGAGGTAAGCAACGCATCCTTTTCTCAAATGCTGCGGTCCTCCTGACGGTACATGAAGCACGCGACGAAAAAAAAAAAACCCCACGGGACGGATGAAAAGCCAAAGACCCAAAACTGCCGACATTACAGAAAGCGATTCTTGGCTCTCGGGGGTTTCAATCGTTGCCTCAGCGTTTCAGACCAACGATGAAGACATCCGCTCCGACAAAGACGGACAGAGACAAAGCGACTGGGAAACAATGAATGCACTCAGCGGCGAGGAGCGACATTAAGCTGTCACAATCCGTTTGGAAAACCACACATTTATGTTTCAAAAGATAGTGTGTCCCCCCCCCCCCCCCCACTATAGATACTGTAAAACCACATCTTATCCGTCCGCCACATCCCCCCCCCCCCCCCCCCCCCCGGGACATGGCGGACGGACGGAAGGTCAGGATCCAGTGGAACATTAATGGGATGATTCCGTTATTAAAGTCCTGAGATGGTGCGGCGGCTGGGGGGGGGGGGGGGGGGGGGGAGCGTGCTCACTGCACCGGTGTCATGTGACCTGGGAACACCTGCAGCAGCAGCTGCTCAAATGGTGACGAACGTACCTGATTCTCATTGACATGTAGGCTACAGGCGCTGCAGCACACGTTCATGAATTCCTAAAAGTTGCTCAGGAGCCCCTCCCCGTCGGATTCAAAAGCTCCTTTCCGGCGGAAAACACTGCTCCCCCACCCCCCATATTGATTGGAATATAAAGAAATAAATTAAACGGAGAGCGTCAATATTTGTCTGAAAGCCCGAGTCCACCACCCCCCCACCCCCACCAGTGAGTGCTGTGCATTAAAACGCCGCCGCTCTTAAATCAAACCGGCGGCGAGGAAACGTCCGAACGACGGACTGATTAAACCCAGATTGATTTCTGTGGTTCTGTGAGGTTTTTTTTCTTCCCACCGATGCATAAGGGAAGTGTGCAAAGTCAGGCCTGTGACTCACAGTCCCTCGCGGGGGTTGTTTTGAGTTCAAGAAGAGGGAAGTACATTCTCCACGTGACCCCCCCGGACGCCAATGGGACTCCGTCCGCCTCGCCATTAGCCATTCATTCACCGCCAAGGTCAAGTGCCGGCGCCTGAACGACCCTTGACCTCCGTTGGCACTCGTTCTGTTTAACGGGCTACAGGTTTCACGGCGGGTCACGTGGTACCTTTTGTGTGCAAAGGTCCTCGTCTGCAGGAAACATCCCGTTCCAAACACATTGCTTTACTTCTATTGGACAGGAAGGCTCTTTTTTTTCACCCCAGCTCTGTGCACATCACCTGACTGATGGAGATAAACCAGAGGGACAACATGTCTTCCCGGGAGATGATGTAGTGTTTGGGATTTATTTATTTCCCCACCATCGTGCTGCAAAGACCAACCACTCTGCGCCAGGTACTCGTTGCATTCTTCATGTACGTTTCATGATGTAATTATCAGGATTAAAATGAATAGAATGTAATCTGCATACTTTGATTCAATGCTTCATGTTGACCTTTGAGTCGATATGGCACTGTTAAATATAGATCCCTCTTCCTACAGGGAGGTCAAAGGTCAGGGACAGCAAACATGATCCGGACACGATTCAGCATCGTCACCCCTCCTCCTTTAGAGAGAGAGAGAGAGAGAGAGACTCAACCCTCCCTCGCTCGCCCCATCTGCAGCAGCCTGAGTTGTGACAATTCAATCTGTTCGCCGCTCTCACGCATGAATTATGGAGGAAACCCCCCCCCCCCCCCTCGACCTTCTGCGTGTTGTGGGGATTTTTCGTGGATCAAGCAGACCTGCGCTCCGTGACTCCGTCTGGTGCATCCTCGGTGTGGATTTGACAGCGGACCGAATAAATAAAATAAATAAAAAATGAAAACACCGAGGTTGTTTGCAACAAAGCGTCAAAGCGGAAGAAAATCGGACACGTTGGCTCAGTATCCCAGAGAGGAATCTACAACTGAAATACATTATTTTATTCATTTTGATCTTAGTCTTTATTCAGTGACACAAACACCGTTTCCTCCAGATACGAGATTAGAAAAAAACGAATCAATCAATCTTCGCCACCTTCACAGTTTTTGCCGTTCGGGCGTTTTGATGCAAAACACTCCATGATGACAGGTGACGTCAGACCAGTAAAAACATCTGAATTGCCACAACTTTCCAGCTGCAGTCGGAGCGCGGCGCCGTGAAGCCTGTGACATTGAAATATCTTGCTGTTACAACCGAAAGCAAAAAAAATTATTCATGGGCAGAAAAGTCGCCGCGACGTGAAGGCGTCCCGCGATTTAACCCCTTCAAAGCAGTCGGGGGAACCGACAGAATCCACTTTCTTAATCCGGGGCTTTTTAAGTTTGAGAGTTTTTTTTTCTTCCCGACATCACACATGACTCCCGGGGCACCGATGAGCCGTGAAAGTAAGTTTTGAATCCAAGTGTCACTCAAAAGTCCTTCTGAAATCCTCGGAAAAAAGGGGGAAGCGAGAGAGTCATTTGTCATCCGAAGTTCTCGGAGGTCCAGCAGATGTTGAACTTCCTGTTTTTATTCTTACATACGCTCCCCTTTCTCTTATTTTCTTTTGTATATTCCTTGTTATTGAATGTTTTTGTGACATGTCAAATTCCATGTAGGTGCAGACAAAGCGGATGCTCTCTCTCTCTCTCCCCTGCGTCTCGTTGGTATTCATTCATTCATTCAGGCGGAGAAAACCTCATTTCGCCTGGCTATCACTCATGTGAAGGAGAGGGAACGATGGCTCAGGGTTTTGTGACTGCGGGTAAATATTTAGAGACCCGGAATTGATTGAACCGTCTCCCTGCAGTGACTCTGCTGCTGAGGGCATCACGCGTGTGAAGGAAGATCTCCCTTTTTGTAATCACGCGTATCCACGCGAATTAAAGCGCTATGTTCTCGGAGGCTCTTGTACCAACTCTGCTTGAAACCACTTTTTCTAATCCTCCCTCAATTTAAAGCCATTTCCCGCCCACGTGTTCTGTTGCTGTGAAGAAATGTCTTGAGTTTTACCAATTTGGCTCAGAAATACACAAAAGAAGAACTTCTGAGACTCGTGCTTTTTCTATACTCAGTGAAGCTACTGGATAAACAGAAAGGTCTAAAGAAGCGTGTGTGTGTGTGTGTGTGTGTGTGTGTGTGTGTGTGTGTGTGTGTGTGTGTGTGTGTGTGTGTACACAGCTCTGCTATGTCTGCAGAAAAGGAAATTAGATTTACTTTCTGGAGGTTTAGTGAGAAAAGTGTGAAAGTCCGTCGGGATAAGAAGCTCAGTCAGTGATTCATAAAAGCAAAATATTGAACTTCATCACCGGAGAGGAAGTGAGCCTGGGATCAAATGGCCCGGGAGGAAAATAGAAGAACTTAAGACTTTATTGGAGATGGTCTCCCACCGGCTGCAGCTCCAACTGCACTCTCAGAAAAAAAAGTAACAAGGACAGATGTGGGTTCAAAAACGGGATATTGCACATATTACTCACGGAACGCAGGTGGCTAGGAACTGCTCGGCCACAAGTTTTCATCCTTCAGCAGTTAGATAAATAGTTATATATTTTTGTGAAATTGCCCTTAAATTAAATGTTATATATTGGTGTTGCACGTGACACGGACTTTTGAAGCGGCGATTAGCGGAGCAGAGGCGATGGAGCCCTCGACTCCAAAAGTGACGCGCAGGAATTGTAGTTATGGCCAAAATATGGCCTCCCCCCCCCCCCCCCCGAAGACAGCCGCCCTCCACTCTGTCGAAGGGTCAACCCGCTCGACCTCCGTCGGCCCTTCGCCGTCGCTGGTATTTCTGACCCCGTCGGATCCGGAGCCGAGCTCCAGAAGGCCCGGGGGGGGGGGATGACATCGGCTCCCGTGTTCTGATTGGCTCTGGAGGAGCGCCCGGGCTGGCACACGACCCGCCGTTCACTAAATGCCAACTTCTGTCTCTCGCTTGTTGTCGTTTCGTTGACCTTCCCCACGGCGTCACCGGGAAATCCGAATGGCACCGGGCCGTCTGTCACGTGAACAGCCAATGATGCATCTCGTCTCGTGCCGGCGAACCCGAAAAAGATCCGACTTTTTAAAAGTCAAAAGACAAAATTGACTCGTCGCCTCTCTCCTCTCCTGCTGCGGTTGGACCGTTTGAGGTTTCGGAGTCAAAGCAGAACCGTCCATGACCATTAGGACTAATGTGGCCATTTGAGCGAGCGCCCGAGTGGCGCCCGGGTTAATGCGGTGTCCACTTTCATTTCCTGCTTATTAGCCAGAGAGCAATTACGGGGCAGCTTATCTGGGAGTTAAATTCCCCCCCCCGCAGTTTGTTCTCCGCCGCTGTGTGCGGAACCGCTGACACAGACACACAAAGACACAGACTGTTGTTGGTTCTCCCCCCTCCCCCTCCCTTCGGTGTCATCAGAGCTTTATCCTCATTTCTGGCTTTGTGTTCTCTAATCTTGGGGGGGGGGGGGGGGGGGGGGGGTGACAAATATAAAAGTGCAACACATGTTTCACCCTTAGAGGGAATCATCATCAGTTACCCGTGTGAGTGGAATGACTTTATATAGATGGCAACGTTGGGCCCAACTGAGAAATGAAGCAGGCGACGTCCTCTCGTTAAATGTGCGTGTGTGTGGTCCTCCGGCGTCTCGGGTGGGACATTTGCTCCACTTTCAAAAAGTCCCAAAAGGGGACGGATGTGAAACGCAGCGCACACAGGACTCTTTTCACATTTCGGGCGGAGCGTCTCAACGTCACAACCACACTGTTATTGAGGAAGTCTTTGGTGCAATCAGTCGATGGGATTTCAAGTATTTCACTAATTGTCTTTTTCTGTCGAGCTCTTTCGTCATTGTGAAAGTGATTAAAACGAGACCTTTAAAAAATAACTAGGCTACTTTTGCTATTTTTAATGTATAAATGTATAAACGTGGCAAGGCTACGCAGTGTCATCCCGGTGAAATGTGTGAGCCACGAAGTTCACGTGGAGCTCTGTTAATGGCGCTCGGCGCGTTTTGGATTGATTGCAGGCAAATGACAAATGGCTTTACTGTTAATTGATGATTTGAAAGAACCCAACAAAAAAAAAAAAAAAACGTATTTCAAGTTAAGATGAAAACAAACGGTGACATCCGGTGTGAAGTGTTGTCCAACTATGAGATACACACTTCATCTTTACCTTCCTCCTGCAGCCGTGTGAATCAATGCTCTGACAACTGCTGTGTGGACCATAAATAAGCACAACTAATCCGCTGCAGTTAACCTTTTATTCAGCTTCTTTTCTCAACTGATGGACAATCCGCCGCCTCATGAACCTTAATAAATGAACCGCGTTCCTCTAAAATGAGCCGCTCTTTGTTTGGGATCCATGTGGTGGGATCCGCCCCGGGCCGCTTTGGAGGGCGAGTCCAAAGGCCACCAGCACCAGGCGAGTGACCTTCCTCGGGCACGGGGGGGGGGGGGGGCGGGGGACGGCGTCGTCCTTCGCGTAAGACATGGACGGGTGAAATCCAGTCGCCTCTGAGCTCGTGTGCTGCAGGAGGCTGCGGCTCGAAGTTCACGCTGCAGGTGGAGCTCCTGGGATCTGAGATGAGTGAGACCGGACGTCCAAACCAACGGCGACGACTCGGCCCCCCCCCCCCGAAAAGAAACGGCCCACAAGCAGACGAGGTCTTCTCCGTCGTATCTTCTGGTTTTTAAACAGAAGGAGAGTCTTCTGGTGGCAAAAAGAAGTTCTTTAAAGGTCCCAACAACCCGTGGCCACTGGGTCTCCATGCGGGCATACCGTGCTGGTGTCGGATCAGAAGCCCCTGGTGAGACATCTTGCCCTTTTCTTTTCACATGGCCTCCTCGCTCTTCCCACAGACCAACGGCCCCAGAGTCTCTCGCGCGGCCTTTGAAGCCTCTTCCTCTTCCTCTTCCTCTCCCGTCTCCTGCCACCCGCCAGCAGCCCGTTTAAATTTAAAAGGGCCCGGAGGAGCCTGAGCTCTCCGCTGCCCTGACCTGGATAATACGTGGCTCTTTTAATAAGGCGTAATGAAACTTACCACCTCGCCACTTAACACCGACGTCTCTCTCCCTCCGCCCCCCCCCCCCAACCCCCCCTCCCCTTCGTTCGTCTTGAATTCTTTTATCTATTTCAGTTTATTCGTGTCTCTTTCTATTAATCTCTGTCTGTCTCTGTGAGGAGTCTTAAGGGAATCTATAGATGGTAATTATCATCAGACCCACACACACACACACACACACACACACACACACACCCATATCATTATATTCCATCATCGGCTGCCCAAATAACATCCCCCTGCTTTCACTTTTACCAAACCTGTTGTTCTTCTCAAACTTAAACTTTCACTGGCATTAAATCACACATCGTGAAATGTATTGCGCAATGATGATGATTTCCACAGAGAATGCAGCATGCGTACACCTTCCTGTGATTTTGTGTTCCGTGCCAATCTTGTAACCCAAAAATGTCAACTCGCTGTGTAACATGGGCCCCTCAGGCACTCACATGCTTTTCAGGCCACATTACCCCCCCCACCCCCCCACCCTCCCCTCCCAGTGGGTATAACTACAGCCATTAAATAAAGTGTGTGTCAGGAAATTGGCCACATTAAATTGTCATCAGATACAAATTAATGTCATTCTCGAGAGTCTCTACATTTCAAGATATTTTCGGCACGACGTCAGGCAAGTATCGTATCCCCCCCCCCCCCCCCCCCGATAGCATCAGCCACTCGTGCGTTGGTGAGCCACCTGACTCCCAGACCCCTGTTTACTTCTCACTGCAGGTGCCGGTCGATGTGGAGGGGGCTGATGTCAAATCTCCCTTAATCGGACTCCCCCTGCCATCACTGTTGGTCACTGCAGGGACGCAATGTTCCCACATTGTTGCTTCTGCAACTTCCTCCTGTGACAACTACTGGTGGGTCAACTTTGTTTTGTTGTTATACAGAACTAATAAGAAAAGAAAAACGGCCCCCAAATGGAAGGACGGGCTGACTGAGTCGGCTCCTAAATAAAAGGCCCAAAAAGTAAAAAGAGCTTAAGGAAGTCCCTTAAATTCTCTTTTCTTGGTGACATCATCTTTTACTCCAGAGTGCATCTCCGTGGGGGGTGGGGGGGCGGTTCTGAGCCCCGAAGAACCTGCCAGCTGGGAGTGATGGTGTCCTTCAGGCATCTAGTCTCCAGCTTGAGAACATCTGGTGAAGACAGATGACCAGCAGAGGGTGGTACTGCAACATCACACTGACCTGCTGCTAAAAGGGAAGCGACATCACAGGAGCAGGAGGGTTTCTATTTAGAGCCACATGCCGATACGCAGGTGTTTGTTCTGGCAATATTAGAATTAGATCCCTTCTCCACTCATCAACAACCTCTTCTCCCATTCTTCATTTCCAAGGTTACGGATCAATCTGAAGATGCCTGTTTTTTCAAAATGTATGCTATTTATCTGTCTCTGACTCGATATTTTATGATCATACACCTCGTTTAGCACAGAATTATATTTGGGAAAATAAGAGAGAAAAACCATGACTCCCTTTACAGAATTAGCAATAGAATCTTCTGTTCTTCCGTTAGTTTGCACTACAAAAGTCTTATGAAGGAATCCTCTCGTTTCGCGATGCAAAATCCTTCCATCTCCAGACACTCGAGTTATTTATTACGTCTTTTTCTGCTGCTGCCAGCTGATGAGACAGCAGAGCAATGAGAGAATAAGTCTTTCTTTGTAAAGTTAGTAGATGTGTCCGGGGTAGAGGGTGGAGGAGGAGGAGGAGGTGGAGGGGTGGGGGGGTGGGGGGGGTCGCAGGTCAGGAGATGTCTCGGGAATGATTCGCTCCCTCTACTAACTTGGGAGAGGGTGAGGTGGGAGGGTGAGGTGGGAGGGTGAAGTGGGAGGGTGAAGTGAGCTGGGTGAGGTGGGCTGGGTGAGTTGAGAGGGTGAGGTGGGAGGGTGAAGTGAGCTGGGTGAGGTGAGAGGGTGAGGTGGGAGGGTGAAGTGAGCTGGGTGAGGTGGGCTGGGTGAGGTGAGAGGGTGAGGTGAGAGGGTGAGGTGGGAGGGTGAAGTGAGCTGGGTGAGGTAAGAGGGTGAGGTGAGCTGGGTGAGGTGAGAGGGTGAGGTGAGAGGGTGAGCTGGGTGAGGTGAGAGGGTGAGGTGAGAGGGTGAGGTGAGCTGGGTGAGGTGAGAGGGTGAGGTGAGCTGGATCCCAAAGGTTTGACAGAAAGACAGAGAACGAGGAAAAGGAAGTGAAGCATTTGTTCAAATCCCCTCCAGATCCGCCTGCACCATTTCTTTAATGACATTTAAGAGAAGAAAAAGCAGCTTTGAATCTTCAACCCAGGGGGGGGGGGGGGATTATAACGGAGCAGTGGAGGGTTTGTTTTTGTTTAAAGGAATGACTCGCAGCTTCAGTCATTGACGCTGAGTCCCTGAACAACAAATAAAAAGCCTTTTTCCGTGAAATGAATGAGACAAAGTGGCGTCATTTGAGACTCGCGGGGAACGGCGACTTGGACTTGTTTGAATTCACTGACACATTAAAGACATTTCAAGTAAATATCAGTTCGTATCCCATTATGGATCTGGGTATCGCATTCTCCATCCGTCAGTGTAAAGCAAACAACGTTCTCATAGGTTCACAAATTAGATTTTAAAAAGCTATTAAACGACTCCTTCATTGCTTTGCCCACAGTGCATATATTTAACAAAGAATCACAGGTCCTTCGCCGGACAGTTAAATGCCTGCAAAGATCCTGTCTGACATTTTATAATTACCCTAAATCACCAACGTCTCCATTTGCAAATGTCACTTTTTGACTTAATTGTCAGGTTCCTTTTTAAAGGGGAACAGATGTGGACACGAAGCTTCGAACAACAATCTTTCCCTCTTTTTGTTGCCTAAATCTAACTGAGTTGTTTCCTGCGAAGACAGAAGTTTATTTTGAAAATACCTCATCCATTTCATCAGGAACAGTGATTATATGGCGTGAATCGTAGCTCTGAAGAGACACCACGCGGAGGACTGAGAAGACGCGGCTCTCCGGCAGTTTTGACAAACCAAACAGTGTTAAAATACAAGACTGTTTTGCCATTATTTTGGGTTTCTTCGTACGTCCTTCAGGAGACACACACACCGAAGGATCGTCAAATATTGTTTGGGACTTCTGAGAAGTACGGCCCGCGGTGTACGAACAGTAAATCATTACTTTGGCGGAGCAGGAGCGCCGCAGCAGCAGCAGCAGCAGCAGCAGGAAATCAGGGCCAGAATCAATCCTTATTGTGTGAATCAGTCTGCCGTTGGTTCCCAGTGAAATGACCTTTTATCAATGCAAACCAAATTGGAGTCACAAAGGATTTTCCTTCTCGTTCCGTCTGAGTGACGTTGCTGCCGCGGAGGCGAAGGGAGACAGCGACGCGACGCGGCGCAGTGACAATTTCATTCCATTGTGTCCCGACATGTTGCCTCGTTTGCTGAATGACCTCAGACAGCAGCATGGTATGTCCCTCACCGTGTTCTATCAGCTCCAAGCTCGGCTCATGAGAATGGAACGTGGTTTTAAATGGATTCAATCTGGCACAGAAACACATCCATCGAGCTGCACAACAACGTTTGGATTCATGCTTTTTCACACATGACGATGCTTTACGTCCGTATTGTATAACCTTTGTCAACATGAGGGATTAAGCCTGAAATATATTCTATATTGTTTGTATTAGTCAAAAGTTTGGACACTTTCCCATTCAATCCAATGAGAAACTTTTGGTTGGTACTGTGCATTGTTCTTTAGGGACGTTTTATGAAGAAATAACAATGGATACATCATATCGTTGCATAATGGCTGCACATTTGATTCTGTGGTTCCCCCCCCCCCCCCCCCCCCCCGGCGTGGTCCCGATCGGCTCCTCGGCCTCTGAGTGAATCACGGCAGACGAGAGCAGCTGGAGAACACTAAACCCTCCTAAAAACCACAATTCAATTAACCTGAGAGCTTCGCCCCCCCCCCAGCGAAAGGAAGAAGAGCTTAAGTCTCGGAGCGTCCTCCAACGCACGGGTCCAGTCGAGATAATGAAGAGCTCATTGAATAATTCATCCTGAGGCACGAGTCAAAAAACATAAGCTAATATGTTTTTCCGAGTATGATGGATGAGGAGAGCCCCCCCCCCCCATGCACAGCATATCAAGTCTAACCCAGGGGGGAATTATGCTGGTTTCCCTCTGAGGGCGTCCAGAATCTGGACAATGAAAAACTTTTCCCTCAACTCATAACCAAATTGTTGTTTCCTGTGAAGGAAGGAGGGGGGTTTTATTCTGAAGGGACTGCGTGTGTGTTTTAATGAACAGAAGCAGCGGCGTGTTGCTTGTTGAGGGCTCCGCCTGATTGTCTTTTGAGTGGAACAGGGGTTTTTTTTTTCTTTCTTTTTTTCGGTGTGGTTGCATTATGCCTCGCCTCCACTTTTCCTTTACTCCTTTACTGCCTGTAACGCGAGGTTTCGACGCAGCAGCCCCAGAACCTTATATCGGTCCTCTGTGAGTCTGCATTTAGAAAGTCATTATTTCTTTCCGCAAGGATACCTTTGCTTTTTTTTTCTTCTATTATTCCTCCTCTTCTGCAGACATCATTGAGGGCCG
Source organism: Pungitius pungitius (assembly GCF_949316345.1). Lineage (NCBI taxonomy): Eukaryota > Metazoa > Chordata > Actinopteri > Perciformes > Gasterosteidae > Pungitius > Pungitius pungitius. The sequence continues at coordinate 16,726,278 of NC_084915.1, forward strand.
TGTGTGGCGTAAATCGTTAATGAAATATTCAGAGGCTCATTTAGCTGCACAGCGTGGAGATTCATTTGCAGGAGGCACTGGTGCAAATCCATCAAAAGAGAAAAAAAAACAAAAAAAAAACGAATGAAAGGTAATGAGATGGAATACATTTTTCTTTTCTCAGTAGGTGCAATGCAAACTTCTCTGCCGCCTTCTGACCCGCTGCGTTTCACAGCTGAAAAGAATTCCTGCAATCTGGTCAGCAAATAAGAGTCTTGTGTCTTCTGTTCCTGCGGCATATTCCACAAGCTGCGTCACTTAACGATACGGAGTGACCGTCGCTCCAGTGTGTTTTCTTTTTGTAGCCTAAACTCTGATGACCCGACACCACAGGAACTAGACCCGAGTGGCGAGAGGAGGTCGGAGGACGAAAGGCCCGGAGATCCTGCTCGAGTGGGATCGAAAAGCCATTCCGTTGTTATTTGTGTGTTTTTGAGTTCGTTCGTGATGCAGAATTGAAGATCCAGGACACGTAAAAAAAGGCGCAGCAATCAGCTCGAGTGTCCTACGTCCCTACACGAACACACTCTTTCATGCTGACGTTATGACACATGTTGTCACTGCGCATGAGTGGTTCCGACATCCGCGCGCGCTCCATCGGCTCCTCTGCAAGCGAAGCCGATGGAGCGCAGTCACGCGCATCCACAAACGCTGTATTCATTAACGCACGTGAGAATAATGATGAGAAAAAGTAATCGTACGTAGAGCTGTGGCTTTCATCTGCGTATTTATTACCCCCCCCCCCCAGCTCTCAGGGAATCCTCTGGACTTTTTTAGCTGCAGGGTGCCTTGTGCGCGGCTCCCTTCCCTCTTTGAGAACCCCGACCGGGGGGGGGGGGCCGGGGACCGAACACAAACAGCCCCGTCTGCTCCGCCGGCTGGCTCCTCCCGGTGCGACAAGTGGTTGTTAGCTGCTGATTGGCAGCTCAGAGATGTCATGGCAGCGCCGCAGGCGGTGACGTCACGCTGCGCCGGAACACGATGCTCTGCAGGCAAACAGTGTCGGAGCTGAAGCTCACCAGGCCGAGTCAAACGGAAGCATTTTTTCCTCCCAGCTCTAATGAACTAAAAGGCCGATTTAAATTGGGCAAAAATGAACTTTTATGGTGTATTTTTTGATGTTTTTTTTCTGGACTCCTTGCAGGCTGATTAGCTTGTTCACTGAGCTGCAGATGAGCCAAGTTGAATTAATGTCTTCGGTGACGTGACGGGTGGGCAGCGTGCCGATAAAACCAATGTTCACAGCTCTGCAGGGATGCAGTCGTCTGCATTATTCATCTCTGGCTTTATTTTCCCCTTCACACGGAGAACTCTGCATTTAGAATACAAACTTCTTTTGGAGACCCTTTAACAGCGGCTGTATAAGTTAAAAGCACTTTGTCAGTAATTGGCGGCGTAATTGGCATTTTGTCTTTTTTTTTTTTTTTTTTAAATGGATGTAGCGTGTCCCCCCCCCCCCCCCTCTGTGTTTACGACGCAACGCGCCCTTTGACCTCGATGTCCTTCAAAAGCAAGCGAGACGCGCCGGTTTCTGGTCGTTTTACACCGACGTGACAAATAAATCCACTTTGACCTTCTCCAATCGGCCGCGTTTCTCTGCTTTACGTCATTTATAAACGTATTTCTTCCGTCTCCCCCCCACCCCCCCCCACCCCCCTCAGCCTGGTAGCTTACATGTATACCGGTTGCCATTAAGGCTGTAAAGTGAGACGTTTTTTAGGGAACAAGGGATCGCGGAGAAGAAAGTCAGAGGGTACGTGGGAAAAAAAACACGCCACCCCGTACTCATTAACTTACAGTACACACACACACACACACACACACACACACAAAAGTTCTGATGTATATTTCATGCTCTGTTGGCACTCTGCGAGCACATTCTACCTCAGCCAAGCCTGAATGAAACATTCATACAGTGGGTCCCATTTACATATCAAGCGAGCCTTCACATCTAAATTTGGTATTCCGCTCCTCTCCATAGTCTCCCCCCCCCCCCCCCCCCCCGTACACCCCCCAGCCAGCCGCGGACCGGGTTGCCTTCCAGAGCTATCTTCGTTTGTAAGCCCAGAAAGAATCCTCGTTCTAAAAGTGTCTCGCTGCATCTTCCGGGCAGAAGAAACACAACAACAGCATCATCTGACTGAGGAGCTGCGCGTGTGGTCATGACTTCATGAGACTGGACGCTTTATGTTTTAGGCTCAACTCGTTTGACTCTTGTTAGCGATGCTCAGCTGGAAGCAAGTTCACGTTTACGTCCTTTCGTCCTCGTGGGACCATCGGCATTTATTTTTTTATATCCTCACTCCATCACGTTCCACTCTTTCCAAAGGCCCTGTGGTCTGAACAAAAGGACTATGCCGTCCATCTTTTTTTCATTTTTCTCGCTAATATAGCAATCTTTGGAGCTCAGCAATAAGAACTCAAAGTCAATTTGTCCTTTTTTTTTTTCTTCCTCCAATGTTTTAGCAGTGTAATTGTCGTAATCGCATGCGATTTAGAAAAAGTGATTGGACCCGAGCCACTGATGGTGAGAGATTTTCTTCGCTTCGCTTTAGTGGAAGTGATTGTGAAAACCTCTGTAAGTAACGGCATTCTTCAGGACGCTTACATCGCCGGATCATTAAAAAAGCTTTCAGCCTAAAAGCTACAGAGAGACTTGGAGCTCTTTGTTGGTGTTTGAATGCACTCTCAGGCATTCTCACAGTATAAAATCATCTTTTGCCTTGGATCACAATGGAGCCGAGACGTTCTCACATGCAAGGAAAGATGCGCCGGTTCACTACATGTCTCCAGTGTGTTTTTAAAATAAAACTCAACTGTTCTCATGAAACTACCCGTTTGATTCAATTCAATTCAATTCTTTGGAATAGCCCAAAATCACGATGTTTCCGTACCGATGCACGTGGGACATCCCGTGTCTTCTTTCGCCTAAAGAACGATGACAAATACTCTCATAACTGTAACGTTTTGGTCCAAATGGGTTTGGGATGTGCAGTCATCCGTCTTTGCTGCACCTGTTTTCTAAATTTGTTCAGCCGCCCGAGGCAACTTTGTGATTTTGGGCTAATTGGATAATAATAAAAGGAATTTAATTTGAGTTTTGTGTCAAGGAGAAGTGGCCGCAAGCTCGTAAAATCATCATAAAAAAAGTATTACTTGAGTGCAATTTATTTGCATTGTTCTTTATAACCATTACCCACATCATCATCACCATCATCATCATCTCTGTTGTTCTTGTTTATTGTGTGTTTGCTCGTGTGCGTTTGTACCCGAGGCCTCTGCTGGACCCCGCGTTTTCATCCGTGCCTCCGAGGTTGCCGCCATCGGTATTCCCAGACACGCGTCCTTACCTCAGAGGCTGACAGCCCGCGTGTGTTATTTCACTCCTTTACACCTCAAAGGCTTCAGATGGATGGATCTCCCCCCCCCCCCCCCCCCCCCCTCGTTGCTCAGGGGTGTAAATCTCTCATGTGTGAAATTGTCTGTGCTTAAAGGAGCCGTCGGCGGTGTGTCCCCCCCCCCCCCCGAAGAGAGGCTGCTGGCGGCAGTGATGGTGATGCGACACGCGGGGTGTCGCATCACCACCAGGCATCAGCCGCGTCCGGCCGCTTTTCACTCATTAACCCGAAGCGCTTCACAACCCGGCGCTTAGTCATTTCAATTTTTTTCAAAGGATGGATCGGCGCCGTCCTGGAACGGTTGTCGTGGAGGCAGCTCATTGGGGGAGAGGACAAATGTTTTGTGAGTAGAAACACACTTGTTGGAACGTTTTTCATTGCAGATATGTGACTGTATACCTCCCAACTCGGACCGCCACAAACGCTTTACCCCACCGGCACCTGACCTGCAACCAGCTGGCGGACTGACACTTCCACTAATAATTTATAAGTGGTCCATAAGCGAGATGGGTGCCAGCTGCCGCCTTCGGGACGCTGCAGGTAGCGCTTCTTTTTAGACCCGTGGGGCGTTTACACCGACGCCGTTAGTCAGAGGGACCCACGGTGCACGGGCAGCTGACTTCGGCCCGCGGGCCCCACGCCTTTACTGGAGTCAGAACCCTGGCAGTCAACCCGGGTCCCATTCAACGACCCAGAAAAACCCTGCACACGCACACACACACACGCACACAGACGCACACACGCGGCGTAGAATTTGTGTTGTTCTAATGGAGGCCTGTTTTGTTCCAGATGTCACCGTCAGGATGTTTAAAGTCACAACGCAGCACTGAGGAGCCGCAGGTCTCCACAGTTGAAATACTGCAGCTGTGAGCCCTGACAGTTTAATTGCCGTAATCTAAAGATGAATTGTAGCTTAATCTCTGTCATGGTTTTGCGATCTGCATTCGCTGCCAGAGGGGGGGGGGGGGAGCCGCAAATCACACGGGGCCCTCTGGCAGCTGTCCTTGTCGGGGCTTTTTTTTTGATTTGGTACAAGTAGACCAGAGGCAGTCGTTCAAAAAGCCACTAATGGAGGAGAGCGAGAAGCGCCTCGGCGTCACTCATCATAATTTACCAGCTCGACTCTCTGCGGGGGGGGGGGGGGGGGGACGTCGGAAGGCCGATCCTCTGCAGCAAGAGAGAGAGAGAATTGTAGATACTTCATGGAAGAAAAGTAAATTCAGGAGAATTTGTCTTAGTTACGCCGCGGCCTGAGACAGATTCGCGGGCACAGGCGGGGGGGCGGGGGGGCTTTTCGATTTGATAGAACAGCACACAAGATGTAATTCCAAGCCCCAAAGGGAGAAGCGGAGGGGAACAAAGCAGAAGCTATCGCACACTTTGTGCAGCTTGGCAGCGACGACATCAGCCAGAACTGAAGCCGGGACATAAAGAGAAGAGAGAGGAACACGAGAGCCGAGGAACGCGACCATGAAACGATGCCCCGGCGGAGAGAGAGAGAGAGGGGGGGGGGGGGGGGGGCCGCGGGATTTAAAGACACGATTGCGAAAAGAAATGACTCCAAGCTGAGGGGAGAATCCACAGAGAAGCGTTGTATTGGTCTCCAGCACCTTTTACATTCTTTGAATTCTGCTGATTTTCTGACTGTTCCAACGGGTTGAGAAGGTGTTCACCCTTCTTTTTGGTCTAGAAATACCTGTAAAACCAGTTTTTTTTGTATTAATCCTATTTTTCTATACAGTGTACCTTGCAAAGCTCAGTGGCTCTCTGTCATTCTTTCAGTACATCACACATCAACGTGCACAACTACACAATTTAAGAAATAACAATAATTCCTCATTGATGCTTAACGAACAATGGTGCAGGTGTCCTTGTTTCTCAATGGAGCAGGTATCCCACTGTAGACCACCAATCAGGAACCCCCGGGCCCACATGCTGTGTGCTCAGTAAAAGTAAAAGATAGCCCTTCTGTTTATTTCACCGTTATTTTAAAAAGCCTGCCACTGTGCCGCCCCTGAGCACCTTAAGTGACAACCCCATTATTTCTGAATCGCAGAGCTGTTCACCTACATGATATTATCAGCCAACAAGGTGAAGCCAGTTCTCTAATAATAATGTGAGATGTAGAAAGAGAGTAGAAGAGATGAGAGAGAGAGAAAAAAAAAAGACAGGAATGAAATGTAACGACACGTAGGAGCCTGCCGAGTGAAATTAAATAGAAAGTAAATTGCAGCCTGTCGTGAATCCAACAGAAGAAAAAAGAAGAAGAAAAAAAAAAAGAGATGTTCCGTTCTCAAAGTGCGCTTCCATCCGTCCGTTACCGGAAAATACATTTCCAAACAGATTAAGAGCGAACTAGTTCAGCGCCATTAGTCAAACACATGGGTTGAGAGATAAGGTCGGGCTGGTTATCGCACACACCCCAGGCCTTTGGGTCCGGGGGCCGAATTAAATGCGCACGGAGGGTATGTAATCCATGAGCGCTAACACGCCTCTTCTCTCTGCCTCCCTCCGGGGAGACGCTTGACTAATATCCAAAATGCTCCTCCTGGCTTCTGATCCCTTCAGTCCGGGGGGAGAGGGGGGAGCCGGGAGAGGTGTGACAGGCCCCGCACCCGCTCACAAGCCATCAGCTGAATAATTACAGCTAACCTGCTTCTCCACAGGGCTTTGGGGCTATAAACGGCCCCCGCTGTCACACGCTAATGGAAAATCGTGGCCGTGGCGGGTGCGCAAGTCACAGGGGGGGACCCGGGCGGACGTTTTTTTCCGGGGTCATATCCTTTAGCTCCGTGTGCCAGGCCTTCCCTTTAGAAGACCTCCGATCCACACGGTTACACAGCGAGGCCAGTTATGGCGCGTTTCCACCGAGCAGTACGGTACGGTACGGGTCCGGGTCGGTACGGGTCGGGTTTGTTAACCATGATTTGGCGAGCGTTTCCACCGCCAACAGTACCCTTACTTGATAGGCGTGGTGTATTCCAGAAAGTAGTAGTAACGTCACTTGATAGGCGCGGTATTGGACGGAAAGTAGATTGACGTCATTCGATCGCGCGAAAACTGAAAGCTAACCGCAAACAACAATGGAGACATGCAGCCGATCCTGTTCTTGCCATCTCCATATGTGGCTGTTAAAGTAAATGCTGCGCGGCGACATTGTTGCAACGGTGTTGTAGTTTAAAAACGGCGCTTCGTGTGTTGTCTTTCCCCGCAAATGACGACACTCTTTCAACCAATCAACGTTCTGCAGCGAGTCTAGCTCCACCCTTTGGTACCAAACAACTGTGCCAGGTACCCCAATGGAAGGGTACCCAAAAAGTGGTACGGTACGGTGCGGATCTTTGGTACTTTTCTCAGTGGAGACACAAATAAAAGGGTACCGACCCGACCCGTACCGTACCGTACCGCTCGGTGGAAACGCGTCATTAGAGTTAGAGTGGACTTTTTAGGAGAGACCGCGTGGATGCTGTGATTCTCAAGGGAAAACAAACTTGAGCGGGATCAATTTGACATATTCATGTTTTTTTTTTTGTTTTCACAAGTGAGTCTCTGGTCGTCCCATTAATTACAGTAAATTGAATATTCTCAACCTCACAATGAACGTGGCCAGCAGTGGGCGGCACTATTGTTCTCCACTCCAGAGGAGGACTCATGGAACAACAACAAAGTGGCTTCTTTGTTCGTGTGCAGTCGAGAGGGAGCTTGTTTTTACTTTTTTCATACACGTCTGTGTAACACCCAGACTGGGGATTTTGGCCACAAAGTGATTCCTGTGTATCTTCTGTCAATCACCCTTCTCTCTCATTTCAGACACCGCCTACCTGTATGCCGCCGCCCCCGTGATTACAAAGCCCCACCCTTATTGATTACACCTGTGTCTCATTCCCCTGTGTATTTAGCCCTTGCCGACACATGGCTCTGTGCCAGTTTGTCTCTTGTCTCCCATGAGCTTACCAGCGATATCCTCCAGTGTGCCTTCCCGTGTTTTGAACCTTTTCTGTCCACCCGTAACCCTTTGCCTGCCGACTTGGATTTATCTGCCTCCTCTGCCTGATTACCCGTGTACCGAACCTCCGCCTGGATTAAAGACAAGAATTGCTTCTAACTACCTCGTGTCAAGTCTGCTTTTGATTCCAGGTCCTTGTGGCCCTAGCCTCCCTGACAGTCTGATTGTAAAAAAATTTTTTTTTAAAGTTATTCAAAAAGTACAAGTATGTTTGTTTGAAAAATGTCATGGGAAAAAAAGGGTAAAAAAATATCCGGTCAAAAATGTTTGAATTAAGGCTGGATTCGAAGTGGTCGCCATGATAAGAGCTGGAAAAAACCTTGAATAGTTCCCTGATTTGCTCCTTTGGCATAGGAACCAACCACGTCCAAATATGTAATGTCGTAAAATATATATAAATCTAAATTTGCTGGTTCAGACATTTTCAAATATAAAGTCAAAAAAGGTCATTAAAAATCAGTGCAAATATGTTAAGTCAAAAATCACAGACATTGTACGCTGCAGAGGTGCCCTTCCAGAGGTGAAAACCTTCCACACCAGATGGATGTGTTGTAGTTTATTAAATCATCTCATTCTCTAGCTGCCATCCCCCTAAAAATATATATATAGATATATACGTAGATCTATATATATATATAACAACTAGAGAGCAAAGTTGACACAAGAAATGTCTTTGCTTGTTAATGAAGTTAATTGATGAATTAATCATCTCTACTTGCATGTGACCTTAAGGAGGCTTAAGGTGAAACAACAGGCTGACGAGTTCAAAGGTCGCTCACAAGGCGACGGCTAATGTCTGTGAGAACAAAGGGAAACTGATTGACTGCTTTTTAGTTTGTCGGAAAAAAATAGCCGGGATTTGTTCCCCCCCCCCCCCCCATTTGTTTTCTTGGTTAATGCACAAGAATCCTTCCCTTCATGCATTTCGGCATTCTGTGCGTGTAGCCAAGACAGCGACTCAAGTAATCTGCACGGACGAACATGTCACTTTTGTTATTGTAACGGCGGCGCATGGGGACGTGTGCATACAGCATGGCGTTTTAATATGTTCGCCCTGTTTCCATTTAATGTCCCAAAACCATCCAACTTGTCAAAGAAATTTTTCTCCTCTTGAAAATTAGCTTCTCCTGATGAAACTTTAATGTGTTATTATGCGCACAGTTGGTGCCTGAAGCGCCGCCTGTGAGCCGCAGATTTAAAAGCCTTGAATGCACTCAACTTGCAAAACGGACGGATTCCACGGCGCAAAAGCAACTGCGATCCACCGAAGCGACTAAAGCGACGCAGGCAGAAAGTGAGATCTGACCACTCGTCTCTTGCCAGTGACGTGGGTTGAGTCTGGCGTGGAGGGTCTGGTGGTCAGAAGGACGCTCAGCGCCCGGGATGGAGCAATTCCACTTGACCATGATCATCGGATCCCATCAGGGTCTTCGGCTGCATTTACCCCAAATGCCCCTCGCGAATATCTGGCCATTTCCTTTTCTGCAATGAGCCCGAGATAGATTTTTGAGAGACGAGGGGATAGTTGGTGAAAGTTTCCCAGGAAGACAAGTCCACATTGACAAGAGGTAAACGCAAGGCCGGTGCATCGATGTGTCCCGACACAATGTCCATCCGTCCACAATTCGGAAGAAGAATCTAAAATGCCGAATATTACATTTCGTAGCAGTTAAAGAGTCGGTGGAGACCAAACCAGAGCCTAAAGGGTAAATTCATCGAGGGGCTGGAACAGTCAGATCGGTTCATACAGCGATGGCTGACATTTCAACATCAAACAGGTCTTTGGTTTCACAGGACTGGGAAAAGATCTGGATAATTATTGTTGTTAACATTGTTATTAGAGACCGAGACAATGAGAGATTTGAGAGTCTTCCAGATTGAGCGTTTCGTCTGATAAAGTGCCTCTCGACATATTAGTGACCCCAACTCTAGTGCGCTTCCCCACGTGGCCATTACAGCATTTGCTGCAGCTTTGACCAGAGCTTGTACTGGTGAAACAAGCATGACCTCCCCTTGCACCTGAGGGATGCTCTCATCCTCCAGCGATGGAGGTGTCACGTGTCTGTGTTTGTTTGGCTCTGCCTCTTCTTGATGCGTGTAAAGTCATTTATCCCTCTTTTGATATCCGTGCCAGACATCCGGTATCCTCCGTAATGGGAGGGCGATGAACAGAATGTTTTCCTTCTCCAGAATGGGACACATTAAGACGTTCTTTTGATCTTACAAATTGCATTTTTTGATACCCAGGCCCCATCAAAATGATGAGAATTTTTTGCTCTTGCAAAAATCACATTTGACACCTCACTTGCAGGCATGATGCTGTACAGCAAGGAGAGCTTATCTCCAGCACAAGGTGGAGAATTGTGCTCACAGCATTTTGTGACCAGAAAGGGTTGACTAGTCTCGGTGGGGCCTTGGAAATGGCTTTTTCAAACAGTTTTAGTTCTCGGACATTACTCATGTCGGCCATAGCTACGGAAAGCATTTTTAAATGTCGACTGCTCTAGTAAACATTCATTATTCTTTTCCAGGCGTAATCTGGGCACCCGCGTCTACATTCTATTGCACGTACCTTCCATTTTGTTTTCAGTCAAGAGGACTTAAAGATTACAGCCAATCAAGCAACAGTTATTGCCTTCTTCCCTACAAACGATTTTCCTTCTACGGACAACGTGCAATACTTCAGAGGACATAGTTCTTCTTTCTGTTAAATATAAGGTAACACTTGGCCTGTGGTGAACAGTTTCATGCTCCCACCTCTTGACTCTGTGAATTTACTTGAGTTTCCTGGGGGTGGGGGCGAAAGAATTCTGTTCTTGTGGAGTCCGATATATCGTAAAGTTGGTCTCAGGGGGGCTTAAAGATGGGAAAACAAAGGGTTGAAGAAGTGCAACAAAACTTGAAAGAACTCCGTAATAAAAGCCGATCCACGAGAACGTCTGGGGGGGGGGGGGGGGGGGTGGGGACGAAGAAGCAGGGTTTGTTTCATAGCCGGTCCTCTCTCTCCGGTCAGATAGGAGCTGAAAGCAGGACGGCGGGAAGGCGATGGATGTGTTGTTGCGTGGAGACACGAACGCTCAGCGTCCAAAGCGCCGCGAATAAAGGCGCCAACGTGTCTCCTCTGCGGGACGCGCAGCAGTCAGAGACACGTCGCGTGCACTTAACAACAACAACAACAACAACACACACTCATACACGGGCTTCTGTCTTCTATTAATAAAACAGAACTGAAAGCAGTGGGAACTCAACATAAAAGGAGGAGACGAGTGAATCGTTTTCAAAAGGAAATTGCCTCAGCGATCGCGTTTTGTCGGGAAATGTGTTTCTCTCAGTTTGACGCGACAGCAGCTGATTCGGCTTGGGTTAGAAAAATGTGCGTCCTTTTAAGCACGTCAGCTTAAAATCTCCATTGATGTTGCGCCGCAGCGTTTGCAGAGTACCTCCAGTCGTTCTTTCACGTTAACATACGCAGACAGGTGTCCTCCACCCAAACATCGCAGCAGTACGATACAATAAAAGTCAAAGTGGGGTTGACTGAGAGGGAGGTTTCTTGCTTCATTGTGACCTTTAAAAAAAATCAAACTGAGTCATGTCTTCTGACATGCGTTTCCAGTCAAAGAGACAGATTGAATTGAAGTGAGGATATTTTTGGAAGGGATTTCATCATGTTTCAAACTATTGTGACCTTGAAGGCAGAGGCGTCCCACGCCAGCGATGCACCTTTTCCTCCCCTCGGGGTCATTCCACACGACCTCTACCCGAACACTAACCCATCCTGGTGCAGTATTCTGTTCGCACATGTGTGATTTGGTGCTCTATCTGTTCGATGACCTCACGCCTCCACTGCACGAATGTCCATTCCAGGTCACAGAGTCCGCTCTTACTTTGCAAAGCCCAATCCGGTCTTTATTTGCCACCTAATCCTGTTTAGTAATCACTGGTTGTTGTTATTCTATTGACTGTAGGATGTTTGTGTTGAGATCTGAAAATGAGATGAGGTGCTTGAGAGTATTGGATTTTCATCAATTGTATTACTTAAGGTGGGTGAATTATCCACCCCGTCTCTCAGCCTTCATTGGCTGTGATATATTGGGGAGAAAGTAGAAATAATTTACAACCGTTGTCCCACAGTGCAGGTGGACTTTGGACTGGTTAATTGGAAAATGAACAAGGGGAAATGAAACCGGGTGAAAATCAAAGGATCTGTCGGAGCCCGTGAGCTCCCAGACTGAATTATTACCTTGTTGCTACCGATTTAAAAAAAAAAAAAAGCTGCTGCTGCTGCTGCAGAGGCACTGGAATTAAAACTATCCATCCATCTGTGTAAATACAATTGGTATTTCACAAATACAACTGATGGTGGGATTCATAAAGCCCAAACTTATTAAAAAACACTACGCCGCGCCGATGGATTTATTGCCAAAGGACTTGAGTGCCGCTGTCAAGCTGCCAAAGCAAAGCATCTGGCCTTTAATGCTTCCTGTACTATATTGTATTTTCCACAGCACCCAGCGGGTAAAAAAAAAAAAAAGAGAAAAGAACCGTAGTGATTCCTTTGGATTCCCCTCTGGCTGATGTGAGCTCTTAGATAAAGAAAGCGTGATGTGCAGTTCCCATGTGGCTGTGCTGGTTCCCGTTGGACATGAAACACGTCACAAAGGCCCGTTCTAAATGTTTGACTTGAAGAATTCCATGATCCGTTTTTTCCCTCATTGGAATGAACAGCAGGAGTCGCTTTGGCTCCCGAGCTGGGGGGGGACAGACCATCGTTTGCGTCCATTTGGGAAATGGACGCAGTGAAGCGTGCGAGCGGTTTGAAAAGTGTGATTCCACTATCCCTGGGAAACATTTAAAGAAACTTATGTCCCACAAAATACCTGGGGGTTGAAATGATGACAGCGAGGTGTTTTCAGATGCAATGTGGAGGAAATCGTCGGGTGGGGAAACCGAATCGCCGACACCAAAGGAGCCAGAAAATTACCTCCTCAGACATCCAACGGCCATTCAGGCTGCCGGGGGGGTCGGGGGGGCGGGGTGGGTTCCCACTGTGACCACTAATGCTAGAAATGGGTGCACTTCTGGTTTTCTACGGTGCTTTGGATAAAGAGGGGCTCACATTCATTTTCATGTTCTGTCATGGTGGACAGAAGTACAAATCGAAATGTAGGTTAAAAATATGGACGTTTAGCAACAATGATAAACTCAACGGTACATATATATATATATATATGTATGATTAAATGGAGAGCAGGAGAACACAAACAAGCCAACAGGCAGACAGCAATGTGTATTGAAATCTGACATTTATTAGGGTCCACGCTACAACTAGTCGTAGAGGAACCTATTGTATTTCAAGGAATTATTATGATTATTCTCACAAACTGCGGGCCTTTTTGGGGCCTTTATCATATTCAAAAAGTTGTAAAATTTTGCATGGATATCCGGACTGTTAAAAAATTTGATCATTTTTTAGTCTCACATTTAGGTTTAAAGAAATGTCTCTATAGCGCCCTCTAGTTTCTGATTATACTGCAAAAGTAAACATTTTGTTTTTTTCTTTCTATTCTTCACATGCAATTGTCGATCCGTTTGAAATTCATCTCACCCTCAAAATGAATCAAAATAACAAAGTCGCTTAGTTTGGTAAAAAAAAGCCGATGACGTAATACCAACCGCGCAGTGTTTTTTTCAGCCACTGATTTGTCTGCAATTTGCCCTCATTTACATTTTTCCAACAACGCAGACCTCATCACCCTGTGACCTCCAATTCGGCACGTCCTGTTCTGCAGCCAGTGAAGCAGGTGAAGCTTTTACTTCCCTTTCTCTCCCCCCCCACCAAATATATATATATATATATATATATATATATAAAATCTGCAATGCAAGCTAATTTGAATCATGAACTATCCGTTTACGTTACAGGTCCAAATGTGATCTGGTCGTTGCACATTGTTCTGGTTTTCAAAAAGATCTAACCTGTCCGCAGGGATTCTCTCGAAAAAGCTTGTGAGGTCGCCATCTGATGTTTGGAGGTCAAAGTTGATAATCCTCAATGCGCTGGAACGAAAACACCGGTGGAGCCGGGCTACGTGCACGAGGGCGCAGTTCCCCACGCCCCCCCCCAGCTCCAGGTCAATGCGAGGTTCGAAGAGCAGAAGGGCACTGAGAAAAAAAAAAAAGAATTGAAACCAGGGCCATTTGACTGCACGGCACAGGAGCTGCACATCAGCTGCACGTGGGGGTGCGAGAGCCTTGTTGTGCGAGCGTTGATTGGCGCCTGTAAACTGTGAATGCATCCCCACTGATGAGAGTGTTCTCCAAAGGGTATCTTCAAAGGCCTGCCCGCGCCTCAAGAGCCTCCTCTTGTAAATTCCCCCGCACAAAATGAATTATTTTCCTCTGAGTGCTTTTTTTTTTGTTTGCCTCAGTGCATCACCGCTGGTAATCAGGGATGTGAAAAAGGTGCACGGCAGGGCAGGGGGGAGTTTATTTAATCAAAGGCAGGAGGATCGTGTTTTTTTTTCCAAAGAAGGACACTTTTGTGGTGGGATTCCACAATTTCCTTTTTGGGTGCATTTAGATGTCACTGTTTTCTCTATTTTTCATCCAAAGACAAATTGCACCTAAACAAGCAGTAAGCAAGTAATAGTGATCGACCACATTTTCAAAACGCCGTGCTTATGAGATCTTTACGTCGGGTCAGAGTTACTGACGACGCAGCCGAGTAAAATAAAATCAAAAAACGCGGATGCTTCAGGTCAGGATTCGAGGTGAATGAACTACACTTTATGTCATCGCACGATGATGCGTTTCACAGCGCTGTGCTAAACACTGAGAGAGATGGATGAATTTCAATGTGAGAGCAAAACAGGCAACAAACAAACAGCCATGAATACACTCGGGGGGGGGGGGGGGGGCACTCCGACTTCCCACATCACTCAGCGGTGTGTTTTGTATAATCCTCCTCTCCAGTAATAGGAAGAAGCCGTTTTTAGCTGCCACTTGCAGAGTGGTAGATATGTGTTGAATCTTTTTTATGATTCTAGCCAGGTAGCTCGATAGGAAGTCCCAAATCAGACTTATCAATTAGTCAAATGATGATAAAACAATGAGATGTGTACAATGATGCAGCCATTCTGGAAAAAAAGTTTGTTCAACTTTTCTCTGAAGTTAAATTCCAAAGCGTATGAGCAAACTAATAGACCCTGCGTGAACTTCACAGCTAAGAAATCCCCCCATCGCGCCGCCTCCATTCAACGTGGTCGTGAGACATGACTCGTTTAACATTATCTCGGCGTTAACTGCTGTTTGAATGACTGGGTTTCGATCCCATCCCGGGCTTCGCCCTCCATTTCATCCCTAGAATGATCCAATAAAGCAGAGAAGATTTCCCCTTCCTTTGATTCATTTAGATAAGGCCTTTTTCATAGATATCTGCTCCCAACCAATCACAGCACCGGTGTTCAGAGGCTTTCCCCATAAGCCTCTGATCATTGATCACATCCTGCTTCCGTTTGTTTCTGAGACGTTTCGTGGGCCCAGCAGGTCTGCACCTGTGTGTAAATGACAACACCTGCGTGTGTTCAAGCCCACGGGGGCGCAGGTTGAAAAATGTGGAGTAAACAACAGTGGTTCTTTTTTTTCTAAAGACAATTGGAAGGCCTGTGTGTGTGTGTGTGCGTGTGTGTGTGTGTGTGCGTGTGTGTGTGTGTGTGTGTGTGTGTGTGTGTGTGTGTGTGTGGCGGCTGCGATACCAGGCGTAAACATGCAGCCTGTGGTGCAGTGCGGAGCCCCGTGTTCAACTCTGCCAATCAGAGAAAAAAAAAAATATGCTTCTATTCTTTGGTGAATAGATTCTAATTTCAGGGGAGGGATTTTTTCTTTTTTTCTTTTTTTTTTTCAGATTTACGAGCTCTCGTGTTTTTTTTTTTCCGACGGCGGCACACAGGTGCTTTATTCACCACCTGGGAGGGTTCAGCTGATTGGAAACTATTACCCGCATCGTACAGGTCGGTGATTCTCAAGTGTCCCTGCCTTTCCTTCTCTGCGATATGACACGGCTCAGATCGACACCTGCTGGACCACGCACCTGTCCTCTCCGTCACACAGGTGCCGCGTCGACGGGTCAAAACACCGGTAACGCATCACTGAGGATGTTAGCAGGGAAACACACCTCAGTGGTGACTGATGGCCCCATTGAGCCGCAGTACGTTGCCCTCCTCCTTGAAGGCTTCTCTCACGTGAACCCCACAGGCCCCGTTGAGTCTATCGCGATGTGACAAATAATCGCCGAGCTTCCCCTCGTGGAGTATTGTTCAAATGTGTAAATGCGTTGGTAATTATATACTCACTCACATGTGCTAATTTGCTTTTGTAGGAACCTCAGGCAGCGAGGACAACGGGAACTCGCGTCAGATGAATGCAAAAGGGGAAATGATTAATAATTATTGACCCACTAAAATCTCCGATGTGCATCATGTGAAGTCAAACAGACCGACCTCGCTTTGATGAACACTGCCATCTGGAAAAGGGGGGGGGGGGGGGGGGGGGTGGTTTCTGTCCGGGAATCCAACCCGGGGAGCCTGCACCGAAGCATCTGCATGCGGAACAGCTGCAGATTATTCCTAACAAAGGGAAATCCACAGTGGATCTGTCTGACAAAATGCCCCTTGAAGGGATTCGATTGAGAAGAGGTTCAACGTTTTTATAGAAGCAGTGGAGGTATGTTTACCTTTAAAAAAAACTATCGAGCAGTTATATCTGGATCTTAGACAAAGACTGCGTCATCTTGTGCTTTACTTTAAGCTTTTATATTATTCATTCGGATGAGTTGTATGAAATGTCATGCCCCATACAGTTGTATTGAATTTTTTTCCCCCGTAAACGTCTTCTATTCTGGCAGCAAAGCCCGTCGCTCGGCAACCGCTGCAAATCTTTTAATTACACAAAACTTTAAAGGAGGGACTTCAAGGCGTTCGCTTTAAAACGCCATGAAAATCAATGAGCGGCTGGGGCCCCGAAGACGAACTGTGCTCCGTGATAACACCAGCCACTGATATGAGATCTGTGTTGAGGGGGAGAAAAAAAAACTAAAGCTCCATCTTCACGCACTCAGGCGGCTGAAGGGATTATTCTGGGTCACGGGTTCAAACGGCTACTGTAGTTCTTCGCCCGGAGCCGTTGGTCAGCATGCTCTTCTTCTCCTTCCCTTCCCTTCATTTATTCTGATACCTGCCTGATCCGTCTCTCTCATCGGTGCCTGGGCCTCAAAGGGAAGGTGACGCAAAGAGGTCCTAATGGATGTAAAGGAAAGCGTAGGACGACTGCGGGGGTTAATGAGAGGCGTCTAGAGGATTTAAGAAACAGCTGTTAGGACTCAAACACAGCTGGATGCCGTGCCTCTTCTTTCCTCAGATACGTCTTGTGCTCGTCTCTTCTTCGTCGCTGGTATCTTTTTTTTTTTTTTTTAATCGCCGTATTTTAGCACGTAGCCCGGGAAGCCCCCCTGTGCAGGGATATTTAGCGCGTGCATGAGACCGCGCGAGGCTTTCATGTAGCAACCAAGCTAGCGATGTAGCTGAACAGGTTACCTGACCCACGCTCGCTATGTGACAAAGACTGAGGAAACAGCAAAAAATCACACACACACACACACACACACACACACACACACACACACACACACACACACACACACACACAAACACACACACACACACACACACACACACACACACACACACACGTGTCCTCTTCAATTGTTCAATTAACTGCATGCTGCTTCGCAGTTTTTTCTTAACTTTTGTCTTTTTTGGTCTTTATACTCATGTACCTTTCCTTTTCACATCCACTTCCTCCCCCAGGGGGGGGAGGGGGGGTCGTAGTAGGTGCATTTAAGACTTTAAAAGCCCTCAGCCCCTCGACAGCTGTTGTCACAGCCGTCGGCTAGTTGGAGCTGCATGAACACGGGGGCCAATGTTCACCGTCCCGACTGTCCGTGTCCATTCAGGCCTGCGTGGGAATCCATGCAGCACCTGTTAAGATATTACAGTCCGGATGAAAGCGGTGGACAGACCTGCACTGCACTGGTAGCATAGCAGCATAGCACTGCTAGCATCGCTCTGCTAGCACAGCGGCTAAAAGACACCGAGGATAAAACGGCGCCGACATCTGCGGCACATTTCGCACAATTTTGCAACTCTTAACTCATGAAGGAACGTGAGAAAGTGTAACTGACTGATAATCTCCTAAACAAACGGCCTTCTGCGCTTCTTCTGACGCAGGTTCTTCTGTGTGAACTCTGACTCCCACGAATGCAAGCATCATTATCACCAACCGCTACGCCACAAGCCCGCTGTGACTGAGACCTTGATCACCTCAGAGAAGACGGCTCGGTGATGGGAGGCAGACAAGGTCCAATTAGCATCGCTGCACCAGCCCGACTCTCTTCGGAGCCTCAGGTGGTCCCAGGGATCTGATTTGAACACGGTTTTGGAGAACTCAAAAGCAGTCTGAGTCATTTTATTGGAGAAGAATGCTTGCCACGTATTATTTATGGACTGAATGCCATCACCTGCCAATCATTGACCTAATTAGAAATCCTGCGCAGTCCCAGTTCACTGCTGGGATGGAGTATAGATTTTCTCCTAAGCTACTGTGAGCATTTCCTCTGCCATTTTATTCATATTCAAACCAAAAGAGAAGAAATAAAAACATTACCATCCCATTCCCACCAAGGCAAAGTGTCTCATTCCCAGAAAAGAAATGTTGCTAACATATTTTCAGTAAATCTTTGAAAACAATTGGCTAACTATATAACCTGGTGTTGTCTTGGGCACTTTGTCTTTGTCTTCCAAAGCCCGTTTGACAGAGTATTTCACGAGTAATCTTCAAAGATTCGGTTTTGAAGATAATGGTAAAATAAACTAAACTAATGTTTTTGGTGAAGGGTGCGTGTAAATATCCGGCGGTGGCATCAATTAATCACTGCAGGAGAAAAGGACCGAGCGAGATGATGTAACGAAAAGAAAGGTGGAAAACATGATGAAAACATGACATTTCAAGAGGTTCACGACCGTTCTCTGCAATTCCATCGGACCTCTACAAATTGATTTTTTTATCCCAGCAAATATTTGCAATAATAACGAAGAGGTTTTTTTTATTTTATTTCAAAATGTGGGCTTCTTTTTTTCCCTTTTTCTGAACACAGGTAGAAGGAAATAGCAGGTGGATGCTTTAAAACGCACCAACGTCCTTGTCAGGGAGACCTATGATCACTCCTCAAAAGTTTCCACAAAGGACTAAAATCTCTACTTAATTCTTTTCCTAAATATATTAAAGGAATAAATCTCCCATGAGCTGTCACTCCTCGGAGTGGATTGCTGAGTATCCGGAGCTCTCCGTCTGCTCCACTAATGAACACCTCTGGTCCTGAAAGCGTCTTGTTGTCTCCAAACAAACTACAAAGGATGTCCCCATTTTCCAATTTTGAAGATGTGTGCGAGTCACTCAGCCGGCGGTTTTTGTGCGGCAGCGGCTCACGTTGAAAGATCCTCTCACTTTGTGGCTTTGATGTTTAAGTCTAACAAGTAGTGCCTCACTAAAGATCAAAGCCCAAGGTCCAGATCTCTTCCTCTCGTCTTTTCTCGCACTTATCAATCTGCAGAATGCGTTCCCTGTGACAACAACTCATATTACTCCCAGACTTCAAGGTGCTTGAAGTGCATTTTGGTTTTTTTTTTTTCTCCAATGATTCCCCTCTATTTTCGTCCCCTCCTTTTTGTCTCTTTTCCCACTTTGAAGTTCCAAAGAGAAAGAAACTGCCGCAGCATTTTAATATTGGCCTCCTTTCTACCCTTTGTCATTACGCTCTTAATCATCTTCCCCATCCGGCAGATTCGCGTCTTCCACAGAAACCCAAAGCACCAATAACCTGTCTTGACTGTAAGATTTGTGCATCCAAAGGCTTCCCGCGTGCCTTTCGTCTCCGTCCTCGCCGTGATTGGATGATGGTGAAGCAGCACAGGATCAGACCCCTGAGCTGGTAGGACAGCCCCTCTCTGTAAAGCAGGTAATCACCCAGGTCCCCACACAAAGAACCTTTGTTTTCTGCACATAAAGGACGTAAAGGACATAAAGGACATGAAGGAGCGTCTTTACACCGAGGCCGTGTGCCGATTCCATAAGCCGCCACTGATTAAGTGTAGTTTTTGTTTATTTTAGGTTTTAGATTTAGGTAGGTATAATATATGATTAGACACGTAACTAAAGTGTGTTTTTATTGTATTTTTCAGGAATCATGGAGAATATTTTAAAGTCTTTAGAAAGAAGACAAGACAAACTTATATTATATTTTTCATGGAAACAACCTTGAATATGATCCTCTTGTTTTGATATAACCGCTGTATCCGCTGTCTTACTCCTCCCTAGTAACAAATTATACAAGTTTGAGCACTTGGGAAAGTAATTAGTTGCTGCAGAAACTGAGTGACTGAAAATCCAATGCGGCATTTTCTAATTCATTTGATTCCAGACTGAGGTCCTTGAGACAAAAAGGGACAAAGACAGAGACGGTTTGTCCTTTGGCGTCCCAGCGTCTCTTTCTCGTACGTGCACACCTTGTTTTGTTACTATGTTGCACGGTCGTGAAAATATATACAATGCACACGTGTTGACACACTCACAGACTCACACACAGCTTTTTTTATGTTAAACTTAATAATAATAATAATGTGACTGCATCACAAAACATGATTAATACAAGTAAACTGCGCTGCCACCGTCTACGTGTTATATTTCACGTTGCTTCCAGTGGAAGTACAGTTCATTTTTCATGCATTAAGATCCATTTTCTAACGTTATTGTCCGTGTTTTATTCATATTGCAGCATTTTAACGGCGGCTCTGCTGACATTAAGTAGCAGCTGCAGAACGCACCCCCCTGTGATTCATTATTCCCTAACAGTCTTTTTTTGTTTGTTTGTTGTTGTTGTTGTGAAAGTGCTGATCAAAGCAGCCAGACTTTTCACTGTAATAAGAAGAGAAAGTAACTACTTGTCTCCTTATCGATTTCCGCGGCTCACGTTTCGGGCCTCATTACTCAGGGCGCCGCGTTGGAAAAAACCCGAGCGGCGAACTTCAGAGGAAAGCGCCAAATCCCAAAACTAATCGAGGGCCAATCAGCTCCAATTACAGAGGTTCTCTCTTCAGCGCCGCATTGGGTTTGGGGGGGGGGGGGGGGGGTTCGGCCCACCCGCGCGCCCACGCACAATATGTCAACGGGCCGTTTTGGCGCGGCGCCGTGGGAGAGAAGGCAGGAAGCAGGAAAATAGAAGGCCAGAAGGAAACCGCGGAGGCCCAAAACCAAAGTTTAAATGCCTCATTGTCTCTTCTTTTCTCTGGAAGATTCCCCATCAAAGCTCGCTTCACTTTTACTTGTCTTCTAAGATAAAAGAAAAAAAAGGTTTGTGTGTTCTGTGGGTCAAAACACGTTTGGGTTGTGTTATGGGCGGTGACTGCGGTTCGTTTCCCATGGAGCCAGGTGAAGACGCCGTGTTTTCCTCGTATCTCGTGAACGTCGAAAATCTCCCATCTGGTTGGTAATCTAACGTTAGTCGTTGCATAAAGCGTGAGAAATGGACCGCCTCGTGCCGTCTGATTTAACGCAGGCCCTGAACACAACAGACGCCTCCGGGACGCCACGGACCGACCTCCTCTGGAAAAAAACAGCCCGGAGCAGCAAACGTAATAATCTGGTGGACGACAACGCCGTCTCGCCACCAACACACACACACACACACACACACACACGATTGGTTAATGTTGCATGTTTGTCCTTGCATAAGTCATACTGGCTCTTGCCTGTTGAAGGCTGATGGCGCTCACACATCGGGAGTGATGCACCGCGACCGATGTGGTGGTCATCTCACATATTTCTTGGAGGATTATGCTGCCGGAAGCACAATGTTTAAACATGACTAGCCCATAATCCCCCCATCCACCCCCCCGAAATGCCTCAGAATAACAAGATGCAATACTGATCCTTCGGTGGATGCACACCACAGCTGGATAGTTGTCAGAAGCGGGTCAGAGCGGGCAGATGTTAAGCTTTGCTTGAGAATCGTAATATCTCCGTCTCAAAAGGGACATTGTAATTTAACGTAATCCAGAAAAAAACTAAACCCTATGAATAGTTTTGCACGGAGCCATTAATCAAATCCCAGCTGAACAGGAAGCGCGTGCTCAGCCAATCCAACAGCGGCACATTTTTTTTTTTTTTTAATTGTCAGGTTGTTTTGCATCAACAAACACAGTATTTGATGGTCCATAAAGGTACGCGATTCGAGATCGGGAGCATTTTGATTGCCTCTCAACGACAATGGATCCTTAACTAAGTCATTTGTGGTTCTAGACGTTATCAATAAACATCGGAGAAAAAAAACGGTGCGCGGATGGAACATTCAGGAGAAAGTATAAGCACATCATTGACAGAACTCACTGCTGCCGTACAACAACAGGAGTTGATTGGAGGATAATGGACCGTCTGGTTCAGGACCTACCGGCAGCTGTGAGGGACATAAAGACACAACAGAAAAACCCTCGCCCGTTAATATCCACAATGACTGTCCGTGTTCCGGAGGGCAGCTTATGCATCAATCTGGGAGGCGGCTGGCAGAGTGACCAGAGCCACACAAACGGCTCTGACTGAGCCAGGCTTAGATGATGGGGGCATCACAGCCGCCAGGATTAGCTCTTGCCATCGCCTCCGGGCGGGGGGGGGGGGCGGCAAGACGGTTCAGTTGAGATGTTGTACGACCGTCGCTCTCAGTAGATCCGAAGTGCGCATACCTTTATAGGACTTTTTTTCAGTGGTCGATAGAATATGAGGGTCCAATACATCAATCTACCATGTTCCTGGTCTACTGACCAGGTTCATCGGCTCCTCCTCCACCCTGGATGTCCAACCACGTGGGTCAGGTCTTCTTCATTAGAAGTCCACCTGGCATCCAGTCGAGGTCACATGTTCATTTGGCTTTCATGGATAATTATCAATAACCAGGTGTGTTAACCATTGACTGTACATGAGAAGTAGATGAAATCTCCATCATGTCACCCTTTGTTTTTTTTAGATTGACATTTTGAAGCCTTGAGTTTTTTCCTTTTGGAAGTCACCATCTTGGATTCCTGCAGCCATTTTATCACACACTTCTAAACCATCAGGCTTCTTTTTGCAAATAAATGGATTTTTATCAATTTAACATAACCACTTGTTATGTTTTGTTTAAAATTGGCCACAATCATAAACGCATTGTCCATCACCTGGTCGGGTGTTTTGGATTCCCAAGTCGTCCCATGAGGTCAAGAGGAAAATGTCAGTCCTGTAACACGCGCATCACGGCACAACTTTCTTTTGTAATGTGACACAAATAAAATGTCTAAATTTGAGACGCTGTCATGGGGGGGGTGTTTCGAAACATCTGTCGGGTCTCCCCAGTTCTAAGTTCAGTTTCTGTTCGTGAGATTTGGAGGCAAAACCCACCGTGGTATTTTTTTGAAAGATCGGTTGGTATCCCTCTCTCTCTCTCTCCCTCTCTCTCTCTCTCCAGAATCCAGAGCACAGCAGTGCAATCCGTTAATTACACAGCTCCCAAAGTTCAATATTTCTCAGGCCATGACTACAAAGGAAAGAATGAAATAATATATAAATAATGAATTTGGCATTCTCCGTGATTAAAGCTGAATATCAAACCAATCAGACAGTCGGCAGCTATCTGATTATCACCCTCGTACTTTCTCTCCCCGGCTGGAGTTTCCTCAGCTTTCATGCTGAAAACTCCAGGGAAGTGGGGAGAAGAAACTCGTGAGATATTTTCTATTCATGAGTTCATTTTATTCAGATTTCCCTCTGTGTGATAGTTCATATTGCAGCTTAATGCGGTTTCCACGGTGAAGAGGACGGTTTCGGCCCGCGAGAGACACAGAGAGACCACTTTGAACTGTTTGAACACAGAAAGTGCAGCAAAAAAAAACTCGATCACATGACTCACAAGGTCACACACACACACACACACACACACACACACACACACACACAGCGCGGGGGTGTCTGCATCACTTGACTTCGATGAGCAACGGATAGCGGCTCAATTTAAAGCTCTTTCGGGTTTGCACTTGGGCACCACGTGGCCCCTGTCCTCCCACGGCACATGCCGAATAAAAAATGTTTCAAATCCATCAATATGACTTCGGGCGATCTCTCTTTTATTTATTTTTCTTCTTCTTCTTCTTCTTCTTCTTCTTCTCACCGCCTCCCTCTGTCCTCGCATCCCGTCTTTCCTCCTCTCTACTTCTCTCGAGTCCCTTCGTTCCATCAGTCCCTCCACTCCCCCCCCCCTTTGTCCCTCCCCCCTCTCTCTCTCTCTGTGACTCATAAAGTATTCAGACATGTCTTCCTATACTCGTGGATCCGGAGCACATACCGGCCACGGAAAGGTTCAGGAGCCCTGGACATTCAAGCTAGATCTGAAATTGTCATGATATGGATCCCTGAACGGATTAAAATTTTTGGGTTTGGATTTTTGTTCAGCGGAGTGAATATTTGCCAATAACGTCAATATTGAACTGCTGTCGGTGGCTCCAACTTAGCGATCAAACGTCATGAACGTCCTCACCGTGAGATGCTTCCACTCTGCGTCTTTCTAAAAATCACTCTGCACACACAGAAAACCCCTCAAAGTCACAGACTGAAGTTCAAACGGGACACTGGATTTAATTAATTATTAAAGCACTCGTATCTTTGAGAGCCGATACTTTATGATAGAGCTGCTGATGATTCTGCGACTGTTTGCTCAATTCTTTTACGTTTGAGTAGAAATGTCTTATTTCTTATTAAATATAAATCACATTTGCTCTAAACCCGTGCTGAGGAGGTTTCTTTTGTTTTGCCGTCGGCTTTGCCTCCAGCTCAGGAGACGACCTTCCGTCTCCTGAAAATCCACTTGTCACTGAGCCGCACGTCCTCGCAGGCATCAGCCGCCGCCTCGGCCCAACCCCCCCCCCCCCCCCCCCAATCGCCGCTGTTATTTGCTCATGAGGCTGATGAGGATGTTCGGTCAGCGGCGGGGAGGAAACGAGTGAATAAAACGGGAGGGAAGGCCGGCCGGGATCCGCTCAGGGAGGACGTGGGAAATTGAATTTGCCGCAAATAGGGGACAAAGGTCTTTACTGTGAACATCTCCTTCTCCTTCTTCTTCTTCTTCTTCTTCTTCTGGTCCTCGTAAACCTCGCTCGGATAATCAAGTTAGATGCAGAATCACAAACATCCTTACAAACGGCGTCTTCACCTACCTCGTCACAGCTGCAGTGTGTGACCCCCCCCCTCGGTGACATCAGAGATTAGATTCATGTGAACAGCTGTGCCTTATTCTCACCCCCCCCCCGAAGACCCGAGGGTTTGTATAAGTTAGTGGTTTTAGAAAGTTTTAGCATTCTTGTTACATCTCTAAGATTTGAAAAAAAGACATGATACGGATATTTAACGAGGGATGACTGCCATCAAGCCGATTCCATGGCTGCTGTGTCACCATGACAACGGCAGCGTTTCGTTTACCTTCTCCGCCGGGGGATTGAAGTCTTTTCCACATTACTTTGTGAAATCATCAGGCTCCAGATGAGAGATTTGCCCTGTAGCCATGGCAACAACAGGTACAACAAAGCGCTGGGACCGATCAAGGAGCTCGATGGTGTCAACTGAGGCTGTGGGGGGTACTTTGATGATGTCATATAATTATGATCTCTAATACGTTTGATTAATAGGAACATAATTTTCTAATTATCACATTGGACCCGAATGCAAGGCACAACATTCCGGGGCCTTTTGGCCTTTATTGGGAACTTTCCAGAACAGAGTCAGCATCAAAAGACGTTACCGGCGGTTAGAACCGGGCCAGGCAGGGTCGGAAACAGGGTGTGAGTCCGGGTGTGTGGGGGGGGGGGGGGGGGGGGGGGGGGGGGGGAGGAGCAGACTATGTAGTGGCTTGATTGCAATTTTGCTTAGGTTTGTCCTGTAATTGTCCTGCCAGTGTCCATCCAACACACTGATTTCAATGACTGTTTCCTGCCCCAATTGGTGATGGGTAGAAGCTCCTCCCCCCCCCCACCCTCTCCCCCTGCCACCCCCAGCTCGCGATCCAAGCAGATGAGACGTGTATATTTATATTTTTGCATCATCGTCCGACCAGCGCGGCTTTCACCCCGACGGTCCCACGAAAACAAAGGGTCACGACCCTTCTGACAGTCGGCTCCTCGCTGCGCCCCCTCGCTGTGATCATCCCCCCCCCCCCCCCCCCCACCCCACACACACACAGTGGCAATCAGGCACAGAGAACCCGTCCTCCCCCAAGACTAAAAGACGACTCAGCTTTGAGCTAAATGCTAATGTTAGCGCGCTAACATGGCCTATTGGGGTGTCAGATATCAGGAGGCCTTCAGAATAAAGGCGATGATTTTTTCCTGCAGCAAATTTATTTTCAGTAAATTGCCATTGATCTCGGAACTTGAATCCTGTTCTTCTTTTCACATCCCTTCCCTGAGATCTTAAGTAACATTGATTCATGGCCCAGGAAAAGCATTCAGAGGCACGCGGCCTACGCCGAGCTTTTACTCCACTGCCCCGCGCGGCGTGACCAAACCTCCCGTCGTTCACCTGGTGAAATGCATTTGAAACACGAGCGGTCGCAAAGCTACAAGAAACGAATGTGACATCCCGCGTTACCGTGGCTCCGCCCACGCGTGTCGCTGTCACGCTGTCAGTTCGCATCGGCGCGGCGGCGCGGCGGCGCGGCTGCGTCCTGATGCAGATGTGAGGAGTCGTCCCCAGAAATGAGATATGAGCGGTGCCTCCGAATCGAGCCCCGCTGAGGGAATAAAAAAAAAAAGAGCCTCTTTTATTCCTGGAGCAGATTCACTCGTTTCCTACTTTGTCTCCATCCACGCTGAAATGTGCTCGGATGTCTGTGTCCCTCTCTGATCGCCACCTGTGGCCGCCATCTTTCCCCCTAATAATCCAACTGTCACTTCTGGCTTTCATCAAGAAGCCTCGGTTTTGCCTTCACGTCTCCTCTGCTTTGTCTTCTTTTTACATGTCTTTTTTGTTCCCCGGGACGCTCACTGTCTTTGATCGTCCCTCCTAATGAGAGTCCTCTCCCTCGGTTAAATACATGTAATGGAAAAGTCGTTACTTTCTCTGGTCTGTCTGTCTTTTGGCATGTTGCTCTTAATACACTCTTAGTCCCTACTTTATAAGGTAGGTTTCTTTTATAAAAAGAGCCATTCATAGCCTCTATGTATAAGAAACATATAGGACACAGAACAAAGATGAAATAATCCCCTTTTAGATCACATCCCGGTGTGTCAGCTCTGGCCTTTTGATTCATCATTATGAACAACTACATTAATGAAATAAACTGTGAACATCCAGTCCCGAATAATGGATTTTCACAAGTAATGAGAGTGGTGTTTTGATGAGATCAGCCTTGATATCACGTCCTGCCTTCCGAGAAGAAAATAAGAGAGAAAATGTTTTTTTTTGGAGGCCTCTTCCTCCTCTTGTGTTTTCTGATCATTATTTATCTGTGAAAAAGTCTGCTTATAAAGCTTTGACATCCTCAACTCAAGCCAGAATAAACTCAACCCAGGCTGGGTCTGGCTAATACCTGGGCAGCACTGTGGACGGATTATGAGGATTGCCATAGTGCGACCCTCTTCACCCACCCCCCCCCACACCCACACCCGCCCACATCTCATTTTCCCTGCTGTCCATTATTATCTCTCTTCTCATCACCTCTGCTCAGCCATCTGCTCGTCCCTCACTCCGATGGTTTATTTTTTATTTATTGTTCCAAATAATACTTTTTAGCTTTAAATGGCTTCAATCTGACGTCCTCCGGTGAATCTGGAGATTATTATCCTGGCATGACGCAAAAAGGGGAACCGGCATGCCTATGAAATGTTAGAAAACATTTTGTTCGACGTTCCTTGCAACAATCCACACGATCCCAGAGATGATTTCCATAACGGCATCACAGTGCAGGTCATTTGCAACATGGCCGAGATCCACAGTGACTCGGGTATGACCCCCTCCCCCCTCTCCCCCCCCCCCCGGGGATCGAAGCCGGCAGATTAGAAGACTTAAACCTGCGTTTTGGGGTCGGGAGCGAAGCCGCACGCTTTCCAAAGGGAACAAACCTGCATCCTCCTGCTTCCCGGGGGCCTTATTTAAATGTCGGGCGGGCTCCTGTTTCTTGTCGCGCCTCCTCCTCGTAATCCTTTCACGCGGAGAAAAAGGATTACTCACTTCCTCGCCGTCATTAGCATACGTCGAGTTCTCCAAACTCCCCCCCTCGGTGCGCACATCGACCTGAAGCTTTTATCGACTGTGATGTTGGAAACCGCCCCGGGGACATGATGGATGTCATTTCTCTCCGTAGCTGCAGTTTCGACAGGAAGAATCGATCCGTAGGACTCGCGCTGTTCTTTGTGCGACCGCCGCCGCCGCGGCGTCACAACGGGCCCCATTCATCAACCCGCCGCCAACCACGAGAGAGAGAGGGAGGGAGAGCGAGGGCGCGTAAATGATCCCAAAGAACAGATGTCAGGACCTCTTATCTGATCAAAGCCACGATGTGACACCACACCAGAGCTCCTTCGTGGGGCCGGGTCGGGGTGAGAACGTTGTGGTTTTGTGTTCAGATGGTGAAGACACAACGAAAGGCCCTGCGTTGGTTCCATCCCTCCTTCCTTCCCTGAGCTCCTCCCATGTGGACTTTAACGTGGGTTCATTACCGGGTCGAACGTGCATTCATTGATTTGGTTCATGCTGCTCACGTCGAGGCCCCGTAGAGCGACGCCGCCTCTCGCGGGCCTCCAGCTGGGAGTCGTGTTCCAACATGGACCTCTCAACAGCCCCCCCCCCCCCATTTAGCTATCTGTCCATTTATCTGCTAGATGCTCTGCCGGCGTTCACCGGCTATTGCAGAACGCGTCCCGCCTGGATTTGCTTGAGGATTGTGATGAAAACACCAAAACGCGCCGCCGTGGCAACGGGGGGGGGGTCAATCAGAGAAGGAAAGAGTGAACCGAAACAAGACACTCATATTAATGTAGTTTAGTTCATCTTTGACCCAAAAGTCTGCTGAGCGCAATAAAGTTCGGTTGTTTGTTCCTTTTATTAGACTCGACTTTAGATCGTTTATGTTCACGTGGAGACGCTTTAGTCCAGAAGGAGGAAACCCGCCGTAGCTCCTTTGTCCCCCGCGGACGGAGCCTGTCCGCGGGGGGTCGACAGCGTCATGGCGACGGCCTCTGACGAGGACAAGTTGATTGATTGACGCGCGTAAATCAAGAGTTGAATTCAGACGCGCAGCGGGGTGTAAATGTTTTTCATATTCTGGTTGGCTCGTGACGAGCGAACGAAAGGTTTGTGATGAATGACGTCTGTTAGCAATTGTGAAATAAATGATGTGTCTTCTACGTTTTAATTCTTCCACAATGACGAGAGAAAAAAAAGAAAAAGCACGTTTCCCTCACAGGCCTCTGGAAATGTGACACCCATTCAAACATCTTTCCATTTTACTGCATACTCTCAGGAGAGGGAGGGCGTATTAGTGAATTATGGGAGACAATTGGATTGCCTTTTTTCTTTTTATAATAGTGCCGAGGCCCATAAAGAACCTTAATGGATACCTTCAGTGGAACACTGTGCTAATGTAATGGCCCGACATCCGTCTCAGTTACAGCTCACCAGTCTGAAGGAATGCTGATTATTTACTAATTAACTGAAAATAAATATGGATGGTAAAACCATTAGGCAGAAAAAACACCCTGATGAAAGCATAACGTCTGTTTGCACAAAACGCGGCTTCAATAATACAATAACTGACAAATAAAAAATATATTGATTTGAATTAGTAATTTAATGCTAAACTGTTCTCTCAGTCATGTGATTGCGTAACACGGAGCTACGGCGGTTCTAAAGAGTCTCCGTCAAAAGTTGAGCATCACATGACGTCCAGGAGACTGAGGTGGTGGGTTGCCGGGGAAACGATTATGGGATTAACGTTTGGGGGGGGGAAGTGTGTTTCTGCAAGCATCAGTCCCAGAAGCGACTTGTTGATAGTGATGCAAAAAAAAACTTCAACAAAGAAGTGACAAGAGGGGTGTGGAAAAATATAAAATATAAAGAGAGGCTCTTCAAACGTGTGGAATGTTTTCATCACTGTATTTATCAAGTCTAGATTTTATTTATCTTCATAGACACGTTTTCATCCAAATATAGAAAACTTTTTAATTTTACAGTCCCAGCAAAAATATCATACAATTCCAGATTGTTAAATATCTAAATACACTTTTACAGTTGCAATGTGAGTAGAAAAAAAGTATTGGGAGATTTGTTTTTGTACGAGATACAAAACGCACACTTTCCCCCCCCCCCCCCTCACACTCATGTACACAACATGGTGAGACTGACCAAC
>NC_084915.1:16756448-16805713 GCF_949316345.1 Pungitius pungitius
GAATATAGGCTTATTGGTCCAAAAAGGACTATGAAAACTCCAAAGGGTGACTTTAAACCGTGTTAAGTGAGCAGCGGTAATGCAAAGGATGAGACGAACCCAGTGGCATCAGCCATCGGGGCGGCAGCAAAAGCCACTGAAACCGAGCTGGGAAATAAGGCGGCAGCCGACACAGTCATCTGTTTCCTGCTCCCCTCCCCAATCCCTCCCCACTCTCGCCTGTTAATCACCATCATCACAGAGCCACAAACTCATTTCACTCCGGGCACTTTTCCGCTCTATTAATATTCGAGACACAACACCAAAAAGAAAAAAAGAAAAAACACACTGATATCGGAGGAACGACGGCACGGGAAACCGCAAAAAGGCTCCGCCCGCGCCGTCCAACGCGCTCTCATTAGCCGCCAGTCCCCCCCCCCCCCCCCTTCCCCCCCTCACACCCCCGCCCCCGAAAAGCTCTCCGAAATGACCAAGGAAATAACCCTGAAGTGTTCTGGTGGCATAACAAACCGCGGGCCTGAAGACGTGGGCAGAGCGGAGCGCCGTCACCTAGTAGCGGGGGGGGGAGGGGGCCTCATTAAATTTAATGAAGCCTTTTAGTGGCCTGTTTAACTCATGACAAGGAGGGGGGGGGGGGGGGGGCGGCACACGTCACTCGGTGTTTGCACGCCGGTCCGCCGAAGGCTGTTGGGCAAACGGGGCGACTGGCTTTGAGTAAGACGCGGAGGCGGGCCCCCTTCAGAGGAGGATCCCAGCTACTGGTTTCCCACTGGTCTCGTGCAACTTACAGGCGATTGTGCGGTTGATTGAGAAAGAGAGCAAGACATGGCGTGTGTGTGTGTGTGTGTGTGTGTGTGTGTGAGAGACAGGGCGTGTATGTAATTAGCGGCGCGGTTTAGTCGAGGCCAATTAAATTGTCCGAATTTGGAGTAAACAACGCAGCATTTACACTGCTGAGTCGATGTGGACAACACCTGGATTAGGACATGTGGAGGTGGAGGGGGGGGGGGGGGGGGTGACCTGGATGGAGGGCTTTGCAGATTATGAAGAGCCTCTCTGAAACCTCATTTCCATGCTGCTGTGGTCCGCTAATCTGCCCCACAGCAGCTTACGCTGGCTGTTCGGTCAGATAGGGCAGCATTCCTGCTGCCGCTGGAAGGGTTTGGTGGGGGGGGGGGGGGGTTAGGCTTTCAGCAGCTGTTGTGGGGCACGGCGAGGGGGGGGGGGGGGCGGGGGGGCTGGGGTGTGTGTGCGTCCGCTTTCTTTGATTTCAGGAGCTAAAGAACATCTCGTCCACTTGGCTTCCCGCTCCGTTCTTTCACCTCCCATCAGCCACTGAGGTCTTCCTCCACAAAAGCCCAGCCATTAAAGGTGGCATAATGCGTTTTCTGTGATCTTTATCAATGGAGGTTTTTTTCCCGGCTGGAAAATTTAACAGAACCCCCGTCCTTGGCTTTGCCGTGCGGGGGGGGGGGGGGGGGGGGGGGCAAAAACTAGTGAATACGAGAGGCTGCCAGATCTGTGTTTGTTATTTTTTTGTTAGTAAAAAAAAAAAAAGGTACGGAGCGGAGTTGATGAATGACCACCTTGGTGAAAAGGAGAAAAATAAGAGCTCTGAACAGCAACGTACGTTATTCATCCTCCTCTCTGGGCTGGCTTACTATCTCATTTTCTTGCCCTGCAGCTTTTAGGCTGTGCAGTGGACACCTGCACCAGGTGGAGACTGTGCTTTCCTTCTTGTTCGTGTCTTTCTTCAGATATTCTCATCAGTTTTATGTCGAGGCCCGGCACTTCTGCAGGCGTCACAGTTCTTCCGTAAATAGATATTTACGCAGGTCACGGACGGGGGGTGGGGGGGGGGGAAAGCGACTCCATCGCTCCACAGGTTACGCCTGCGACCTTTTGCGTCAGAGAAGAAGACAGCGAGGGGGAATGTTGTCATAGGGTCATTCATTGGGAGGCGGTCCCTTGAACAGGAGGGGCCGTAACATCGAAGGAGGGGGGGGGGGGGGGGGGATAAAGATTATTGGACGCTTAGTGGTAGCTGCAGGAATGCATCCCTGCACTTTTCAAGCAAACAAAAGAAGCCCACAATGCACTGGGAGCCTTTGGTGTAGTGGAGGAGCCGGGATTACGAGGGGAGCAGGGAGTCGTTCCACCAGTCGGACCACACAGCGACAACAGCATGCCTTCACTGTTCTTCTCTCTGTCCCGACCCGTTTTATTAGATCGCCAGTGGCTTCAACCCCCCCGGGGCACAATTACCTGTTCCATCACACCTTCTTCTACTCTTACTCCTCCTCCTCCTCCACCACCTCGTCCTCGTCTCCTCAAGCTCTTCACAGACAGAGCCAGCTTGCCCTGGCCTTCCCGGCTCATCACACAGAAACATAAGCTGGAGCTAACAATCCACGCTTTCTAAAAATAGTACTGCGACTACGCCACTGTTCCCCCCCTCCACCTCCAGCCTCCACCTCCACCTCCGCACCACACCGGTAACTGCAGAACCAGGATGAATCATAGCGATGCATTCGAAAGGGCCGCGCTGGGAAAATCGCCAGTTATTGTTGTATTATCAAAAAAAGCTCCGCAGCATGCGATGCATCGTTCCCAAAAATGTTGAATTCTCTGATGTGTCCGGCCTACTTTCCAACCGAAAGTATGCGTGTAGCTTTGGTTTACTGCAACCTGGAGCCCGAATGGGGGCCAATCGTGCTCTTTTTTAAAAAATGGAAGAAGCGCTTTGTGGCTGAGCTGAGCAGGAGAACCCTCGCCTGGCGGCCCGATGGTCCAACTTCCTGTCTGGAAGTCGCTGCAGCGTGGGAGGCGGGGACGGAGGACAGATGTGGCTTACATAACCATCAGCAAAACCATTTATCTCAGTGCCCCCCCCCCCCACCACCCACCTCCCTAATCCTGCAAGCGTCCCTCCATCTCCCTAAAGCTGCCCGAACCTCTGCTGTGCCGCTCCACTCCACCATGGGTTGTGTGAGTGTGTGTTTTGGGGGGGGTGGACTGGAGAAGGGGGGGGGGAGGGGGTAGGAGTGAGTCAATAAGCTCAGCAGGAAGAGCTTTTACAGCTCGACTGGAAGGCAATTATCAACATTTGTCAGCGAGGACACAATCAGGCCACGAGGACGATCGCTCCGGGACAACAGTCCAATAAGAGAGCCTTATGTGAAACAAAGTGGGCAGCAGAAACAGTCAGGAACCCCCCCCTCCCACAACCCCCCCTCCTAATGCAATGACGTGCTGTAAATCTACTGACTTGTTTTCATCCGGGCGGATAAACGGCGAGCGGCGGTTCACCTGAGCAGCACTCACGAGAGCGCCGACGGAAGCTGAAATGACGCATGAAAAATAATGCCGGCTGGGTGCTGGTCCAGGTTTTGTTTTCTGGATGTGATGTTCCAGCTGCTGTTTTTGGCCAAAAATTGTAAAAAAAAGTTCAGAGTCACTGGGTCATTTAAAACAAAGCAGTTTTTAAATGGAACTGGACACACAACTGGGCCATTGGGAGATGTCACATGGGGCTTTTGGGATATTATATGGACTCAACCAAACAAATGCTTTTTCAGTCTTCATCAATACTTTGAACACCATCCCATAGTTCAAGGCAATGCTCCTCATGAGGTCTTTTGTTAAGATGTTCTTGGTGGCACAGATGTTTCAGGGGCCGTCCCATCGGGGCTTGTGCACATAAACCCGACCAGCGGTAGATAAATGAAGACGGTTTTGGTTTTCCTGAAGCGCAGCAGCTTGAACAAACATGGTCAGAGATGTACTAGATGCTAGCTGTTAGTTAGGTACGACTAAAGGTTGCAGCGGATGCTTTTCCCCATCAACTCCGAAAACATTCGCTTACTCCCAGAAGAGCTCTCCTTTGCCTCCTCACAGATTCCCCATGGCCCCGGGCGGTGCAAAAGGTCCGAAAACACTCACTGACCCGCTTTGACCCTCTGTCCAAAGGGAAAAGACTCGACATGAATGGGCTCCTTTCACCATCGAAATCTAATCTTTACATTCTTTTCCTTTTTTTTTGGCTTCTTTTGGAAGTCTGAGCTGCATTTTGAAACCACGTTGACTTTAGTGACTTCTCGTGTCTCTTCATCCGCTTCACGGCCTCATCCAGAGCGGCTGAGGCTGCCAGTTACTCTGCCCTCCCTCCCTCCCTCCTTCCTTCCTTTCTTCCCTCCCTCCCTCCCACGGCGCCTTCGTCGTGGGCTTAATTCACGCGTCAGTCAGGGAGTTGAAAGCAAGTAACTGCAAATCACATTTCCACGAGCCGCTATGCGAGTGAGTCACCTAATTAGCAAAGGGTGTGTGTGTGTCACACTTCCTAGAA
This sequence comes from Pungitius pungitius, assembly GCF_949316345.1. NCBI lineage: Eukaryota > Metazoa > Chordata > Actinopteri > Perciformes > Gasterosteidae > Pungitius > Pungitius pungitius. Next base: position 16,760,794 of record NC_084915.1, read on the forward strand.
GGCTGACATCCGCCGGTTCTGTATAAATTTGTTCTTAAGGTTAAATACGGCTTTAATGGCATTTAAGGGAAACTAGAAGAGCTGCTGCCTGCGCGGGAAGCAAATGATGAGACGTGGGAATGGGAGAACTTTTTTAAAGTGATGACACAGTGCTTCACTTTCTCCACATTTTGTTTTGTTACCGATCCCAGAATGAATGTGCCAGTGGCATGTAGAAAATGCCAGTGGCATGTAGAAAATGCCAGTGGCATGTAGAGAATGCCACTGGCATCGACGGCATCTGGGATTGAACGTCCGGAGCCGTCAAGCAGGCGAGGATTTTTCTTCAAGAATATTGAAGAAAAAAAAAAAGTTAGCGTAAAGTAATCCAGGGACAACGAAAGCAGAACTGTGAAAATCCATCCGATTCCGTCCTCAAACTGGCGGCAGCGTTGCATCAGCTGCCGCTTCCCGGCATTCATAGCTGTTTCCATTTGAGAAAATTTCCCCTGAATACCATCCTAGATGAGGTGTGCGTGGAAGGGTGGAGGGGGGGGGGGGGGTGTCTAGTGGGTCTGAAAACGATCAAAGCCCGATAAACACCCACAGTGACATCACCTGCTGTCGGCGAGGAGGGCCGCGCTCTAACGGAGCAAAAAATGCAGCAATTTCATCCGGAGACATCGCGTCAATCTTCAAACAGATGTTCCAAAGGGCTGGCGGACGCAGACTGATTGCTGTAAAAAAAAATATATATATTTTGAGGCAGACCGCCTCGGCTCAGACCCGTTTCCTCTCCGAAGCGCTCTCTGAAACCGCGGGAAAACATCCACTGCGCCGCCATCCGTCACCGAGAAACTCGGCGCGTCGTACGAATCACGCACAGAGGTACAGATACCGGTTGCTCTCGGTAACCGCGCTTTGGCGGGAAATCATCGAATTGTTGTCGATGGCCGAGCGACAAATCCGCCTTCCACGATGCAGGCTTCATTAATCACTTCATTGCCACTAATTGAGCACCGTTAGATCTACAGCGCATCCTTAGAGGAGTGTGATATTTACATTACAGATGATCGGCATCCATGCAAACCCAACCCTGGAAGTAGCAGTACTTTGAAGTTATCGTCATTAACGTCGCACGGTTCGGACAGCGGGAGTTTTCACGCTGCTTTAGATGCAGTTTCAAGAACAAAAGGGGACGAGGCTTTGATAAAAAGCACGAAAAGGGTGCAATGGGGCGAGTTATTCCTGGAACCTGATAAAAGGAAACCAGATATCTGGTTCAGTTGGATTCAGGTCACCATTCTGAGAGGGGAGAAGAAAAAAAAACATTACCGGAGAGCATGTGAACGCACCACAGTGGTCAGAAACCGATAGGAGACACAGCTTCCTTCTTTCCCAGGAAGCTTTGCTGATTTTACTGTTATGACACACACACACACACACACACACACACACTCTGAGCTTTTTATCTCATATGCACAAAGTTCACAGCGGACTGCCTCTAAAAAGGCAGTGGACTCCAACAGTACGACCCGCAGAACGACAGAGTGCCGGAAGAAGAAGAGAAACTGAGTCGTCGCTCTCCAAAAGAAAAGAAAAACACGAAATGACACGGGGGGGCGGGGGTCAAGTGCAACCTCGGGTTTGTCCCCAAGGAAACAGACGGCTAACACAAGTACCTGAACGCGACGGCCGCAGGGGGGGAGGGGGGGGGAGGACGGGCCCTTCAGTTCCTGCTGAGGAGCGCGAGGGGCCCCGGTGTCTCCAACACGCGCGCGCACGCACGCACGCCGCGTTGTCGATCACGCGTTGTGCCCCTCGCTCACCAAAATCCTAAATATACACGATTGCATTGTTTACAGGAGCACGCCGTTCTTCATAGATTCAGCCTCTTTAGTTTTAGCGCTCAAAGTGCAGCAGATGGATTTATTTTACTCCAAATGCGTGCGCTACGGAAAACAGGTTGCTCCTCCTCCTCCCCCCCCCCCCCCCCCCCCCCGCCCCCCCGAAGGCACAGAGTCATGGCGTTGAATAATCATCATGGCGGTGTCAACGATCACCAAACCGATGGGGATACGCGATTCCTCGCCATAAACCTGGAACCCTGGCTCGCAACATCCAAAAAAGATGGCTGCCCCCCCCCGAGAGGAACACATCAGTGATTCGGGAAATACTAAATCTGGGGACTACTGACAGTCTCTGTGCTGGCTATGACGTCGTTCCACACGCGCTCAGCGGGTTTAACCCGCAGCCCAGAGCCGGCGGGATCTGACCCAAGGTCAGCGTGACAGTGAAGCATCTCGTGCATCTAATCCGCTGTGAAGCACAGTGCCGACCTTTCAAACAGGCACCCTGGGATTAGTTTAATCATCTGAGCATAAAAAAAAGAAAAAAAAAAAAAAAAAGAAAAGCGTCTCCGTAGCGGTAATTAAAAGCCTCCGACTCCTCGCTCCGCGTCCGCGGGCTGTCTGCTGCACCTGTCCCTTATTGGGCTTCCTGCCGCTGATCTGGGGGCAGCCGAACCCCCCCCCGGCGGGAATACTGAGCGGCTCCCTGCACGCGCTCCGTCAACGGCTGCCTTGTGCGAGGAACCCGGGGGGGTGGGGTGGGGGGGGGGGGGCGCTCCAGCAAAGTCAGCCTGAGAACAAACGACTCTTTTCAACGCACTCTGCCTTCTCCTCCCGAGGTGTTTCACCCCCCCCCACAGTGCTGAGTGATAAAGACCAATGACTTAAAGACTGCCGCGAGTAACTCCACTTGTCTTTGCAAATGACTTTCATCCCTCATTGTGTGTCGCCCCCCCCCCCCCCCAACCGGGTTTCCAGAGGCTTAACGCGTTGGAGATAGAGATCTCACTTCCCTGCGTCAGGTGGCGAAGGCCCGGGCCGCCTCCACAGCTTTTTGTGTCAGAAAACGAAATACCAAAACTGAGAAAATTTCTGTTTTTCTGCAACATATCTCAACATTGACAATAGTGCTAATAATAATAATAATAATGCTTTCACAAAAATTCATACACGATTCATCGAGATGAAGTGTCCTTAATGACTTAATGTGGGTAAAGGAACATTAAAGACCAGCATAGCGAGCCTTTAAAACGGGGAAAACACACCTCACCAGAACGTTAATGTTAATTAGTTCATGTATGATATGGAACAAAGATCCTTCCACCGAGACCACATTTACACAACATTCAGACCCGACCCACGTTAAATGATCTTAATCCCATTCTCAAAGCCGCTAATTGCTCTCGACCTCGCCGGATTTAACGAGTTGATGTGATTCTCTTAAATCGCACTCAGACCCCCGACCCACCCCCCCCCCCCCCCCCCCCCCCCCCCCCCTAACGCCTAATTGAATCCCCCGCAGGCTGAATTCATTCCAGATTCCAACAATAAATGTTGTCTGTTCTCAGTTTATTTTTCCACGGGTCCACTCCACTTGACGTTTTGGTTTCTGGGGGGGGGGGGGGGGTGGGGGAAACGCTGCGCGGCGGCGAGGAGGCAAATTTCTCGTCGAGGCCGCTGCACCGGGGTCCGATCACACGGGTAAGAGCTGGATAGCGGATCAGAAGTAAATGAATGAATGAACACTTTCAATGTTTTTTTCTGGGGGGGGGAAGGGGGCCCATAGGACAGAGGGGGTCAAACAAATATCAGATTTGCATTGTGACTGCGGGGAAGGAATCACAAGCAGACAGCCTGGGAGCTTCAAATCAGACCCAAGCTCTCATGGTGTTTACCAAGTAAAATACATTTGTAAAAAAAGTTCTCTCTGATTTGGAAGCTGCGTTTCCACAATTCAACTCTCGGGGTCAGAAATAAGAAAATTTAAAAGATGTTGTATTTTCCAGCAGGGGTTTCACCTTGTCCCCCGCTGTGCTCATTTATAAAACCACACTGTAGTGGTAGTAGGCAGTAAAGGCTATGCGTGTGTGTGTGTGTGTGTGGGGGGGGGGGGGGGGGGGGGCGGATCACAAGGTCCCCCTGTGATGAATGGTCAGTAATCCTGCCTACAGTGTGCGGCGCATTGGGTGTAGCCTCCGGAGTAGAGGAGCCGGGTATGATTTTCATTTCTCTGTGACGGTGGGGGGAGGTGGGGGGGGGGGGGGGGGGGGGGCGTGAATCTCGGCCAACTTTCCTTTCAAGAGCACAATTCATCTCCCGGACTTTTGTCCAAGCTGATTGCACCCAGTTAGCCATGAAAACGGCTGACGCGTTCACATGCGCACAGGCAGGGGAGCACACGTTGTCCGAGCTCTTCGTTTCTGCTTGGCTCTCTGGAAGCCCCCCCCCCCTTGAAGGCCACGTTGATGCTCGTTCTCCTTCGGACCTTCAGCCTTTGAACCGTCACGGTGTGAGATACGGTTTTCACGGCCGAACATCCCGATAACCCGATCAACAAATCCTCGTTGGGTGTCGGCAGGTGGGGGGGGGGGGGGGGGGGGGGTTCTAGTGGGGTCAGCGGGCCGGGGCTAACAGCGTTGCATGGTTTGTGCTCCTTTTCGATACACAGGGAGGCTGGCCAAGGTGAATCAAACGTGACGTCATGATGTAATGTCGTGGAATTGGGAGATTTTTTCACAGAAATTTGAGTGGGAATTCGGATCATTAGCTGTTTAACACCAGCGTTTGGACTATTCACAAATTGTATCCAGGTGATCTATAAATGACTCTAGAAAAGCAACAGGGTAACATTTAAAATGGTTGGGGATAAAAGTCAGAATCCTTGTTTACCAGCAATCAACAAAAAGCTCCCTTATCAGCAGACAAGCCCCTCAGAGCATGAACATTGTGATTACCATTTCACTATCTATAAAATGATTATTCCGAAGAAAGTTGGCAAATGACTTGGTCAAAGCGTCAGAATGTTGACCAGCGGCTCTCATTCCCTCCGAGTTGCAGAGCGATGGAGTCGATGAGTAAACCCGTTACGCAACGCCTCGGTCAATATGTTGACCAAAGCAATCGTGGTTGTGATCGTTTTTTATAATCGCAGCTTATCCGTCGTGTTTCGGAACGCCTGCTGAACCCGGAGTGTCAACACTGCGGCGCTCCAGGGAGTGGCCGTAGCCGCACCTTTTTTTTCTGCCATGTTTTCGTGAAGACGACGACACACACTCACACCAAACTCCACTTAACCCGAGCCGCCGAGCAGTACGGGAGGAAAACGAGTCACGTGACGTCACCCGTCGGTTTGTGGACCGCAGCTTTGACCTCTCAAAATTCTGAATTTCAGCCGTCGCCATCTTCATTTCTTTCTAGACGCTGTCAATCACGAGGTAGCCCCTCCCTAAACTTTCATGAATAAATGGACCAGGATTTACTGAATGAACATTAAGCCATATTGAGACCATAAACTCATGTTTATTAATATGTGACAACAGTCGTTTTCTCATAGACTTCTTTGTGTACACACACACACACACACACACCCTCACTGAAAGCCTCCTTTGAATGGGAGGAGGTACTATTGTCTTGCAAATAGGGTCCAGTTTGGGACCCATGGAGCCTCAACTCGGGCCTTCAGCAAATTAGTCTTTCACTTTAGAGAATTTAATGATTCAATCTCAAGCAACAGCAGCTGTTTTTTCTTTTTTTTTAATGGAGAGAAGTTGAACCTTAAAATGGAACAGAGCACATGAAGTAATTCCACTGTTTTAAACACTCTTTAAAACAGTGCTGGCGGGGTGATCACAAGGGTGCACATTTAATGCTTCCATAGCAGCAGTTTGTTTCACTCTTTTTGCCTTTCTGTGCATATTGTTTGCAGTTGTCTCTGAAAAGGTCTCCAAAAACAACATCACAACTTGTGTCACAATCTTATTTAAGTTCCTTAGCATTTCTGGGGAGTCTGCAGATTTTAATTGTTTTGGGATTTTATTTAAAAAGACTCAAAAGTTTTCTACCTCAGGGTCACGTGGACTTTTGCAATGTCTTGCACCATCGAAACACTTGAAGGGATAAATTATTTTGGTCTTTTATTTTCAATAACTTGATAATGTAACCGTCACTGGTGCACATCCATGTCATTTAAAACAGCGTTGGCCTTTTTATTATTGTTAGTCGAGCAATTCAAAACAACCATTTTGAAGTTCACCAAAAGGTGATGTCTTCAAATTCCTTGGGCCGCTCCATTTGTGTGTGTGTGTGTGTGTGTGTGTGTGTGTGTAATCACACTGCTATAACGATATGAATCCGCTGTGTCACGTGACCGTGACGTCGGTGCACCTTTTAACCCTGACGCCGGTCGACCTTTGAACGCACCGCCGCCTCCCACCGAGAGACAACTTCCTGCGGTCGGTACGGTCGTAACTTCACCGAGACGCCCTGCAGCGACGTGGCTCCCGGAACCGCCCCCCCCACGCTACTCTTGACCTGCCACCAAAAGGGACGGTCCGTTTTCTATGAAACCCATCACGCACGCACACAGTATGGGAACGTAAAGCTCGGGGGGGGGAGGCTAACCACCGCAGCAGACAAACTCGTAACAACGGTTATTCGCCACCGATTAGCCGCCACGCATTAGCACCTCACCCCCCCCCCCCCCGCCCGCACACCCGTCCTCCTCCAGCGGCCCCACAGCTCCCTTACCTGTACCGGGGGGACGCCGTCCGCCGCGTCGGGCGAGTTCTCGAACACCCGGTCCCGGTAGAGGGACCAGAGCCCGACGTTGGGCAGGAACAGGAGAGCCGCGACGAGCAGCCCGGCGACCTGCAGCAACCGCTTCTCCTTCCGCCTCATGTCCTCTCTCCCGCTGGAAGAAACTGACGAGTCCCGCCGAGTAGCCTCCGCGTTTTATTATTTTTATTTTTTTCTCCCTGTCTCTCTCTCTCCCCCCCCCCCCTAACCGAGCGAAGACAACTTTCAGTGTGGCGGTGGTGGGGAGGCGGGCAGGGGGGGGGCGGACACCGGCGCCGTGACGCCTCCCGCGGCTGCGAGCCCCCTCCGCTGGAGGGAGCGAGCCGCTGCGTTCAAATGCACCTCGGACATTGGAGTGTCTGAGCGTGGCGAACCCACCTGTGGGCTACACCCGGTAAATTTGATAGTGGCGCTTATAGCGGAATAACAAATTCTGGGTCAGCCATGTGGTGCCATTCCGTTGACTTACACTGGTAAAGCCATTAGGTAAGAAATACACACCCCAGTACAATTTCCCCAGAGATGAATCCAGAATTATCCACCTTCCTCCGTCCGTGAGAGCAATCTTAAAGGCGAGGGGTGGTTTTAGTGGGGTTCAAGTTCAGCAAAACAAAGCCCTTTGCTTGACTTCTACACGCAAAAGATATAGTGAAGAACAAAAGAAGTTCAACCACTATACTCAAAGGCCTTGTTTGGACCACACAAATATACATATATAGACCCATTTATGATGGATTCTGCACCAAAACCGTCTATTTCAGTGTTTTGTCGTTGCCGTCTTTCACCCAGAAAGATGTGTCCTTAAGTGCATCAACAGCTTTGCTGTCGTCTGGCAGCTTCTTATTTTATCTTGACGCTGATTGTGAGTCGTGTCTTTTTTGTGTGTATTAAAAAAAAATAAGCAGATGATATTTTGCCTGCACTTTAATCAGAGCCGAAGATTCCTACTCTCCTCCCACGCAAAGCAGCAAAGAAACAACACCAGAAAGAGATTCTGACTTTTCCAAGTCATACTGCTGAAGCCATATTTATATACTGTACACACACACACACACTTCAGCTAGAATGTATAATGCAGTTTTGCACAGATCAAGGACTGTATATTTTAGCTCCCATCTCGTTCACTGCAAGTGCAATTTGAAGGGGATTATTTTGCGGAAACCTTCTGCAATATGCATACTGTGTGTGGGCAACGTGAGCGTCGTTCCCAGATAGACTTGAAAGAGTGGGAACTTATCCTTTAAACGACCTGTCGCCCCCCCCCCACCCCCCACCCCGGCAGTGCAGTTTCCATCACTTGAGGAACACAGAGTGACACACTTGAGCGATGAGTCGTTTCCTGCGGGGCCCCGGGTCATCCTTTCATGACAAACCGCTCAGCGGTGTCACTCATCTCCATCATCACCTCGTCAGCGGTGACACGCCGCTGAACGGGGCGGACTTGACTGAATCTTTAGAACAAAGCTGCATCAAAGGGTTTTTAGTTTAGGGAAAATAGTGTTCGGTTTGGTTTACGTCATTTTTCTAGGTAGACCCACAGGCCCTGGATGGAGAGGCAAGCTGTACGCTGGTCCGTTGTTCTGCTGTTATTTGGTGATGACGTAACGATGTTGGATGAAAAAGGTACCGCAACTCACGAACGTGAGTCCAGCAGACCAATGGAGATGTTCTAAATACAGTGATGTCGTCATTGGACGTTAAAAAAGGACACAACCTTCCATTTTTGGGGGCTTTTGTAATCCTTCCCTGTCATAATAATTCAGTTTTCCCTTCCTCGGGGGAATCCTTCAGTAATCGCACTTCGACGGCTAGATTTCACATAAATACCTCAACCAGCGGCTTTGATTCACCTCGACGCGCATTCTGCCGTCAGAGGACTCGTAGCAGGAGGGACTCGATAGCCCCCGCTAACGGTCCCCACACAACAGTCGGCCAGCGGTTTCGGTGAGTAAAAGGTCACGCCGACAGAATCTAACCCCCCCACCCGTGTTCCTGCTAATCACCTTGATTTGGTTCAAATCCGGTGACACTATCGGCGGGAGGCCGGGAGCTAGAGAGCGGGGGGGGGTGAGGGGGGGGACGCTCGTTTCCACGTAAATCCCACGCCACATTCAGAGGTTTGCCCCGCGGTTCATCCATAATTCCTGGGAGAAGACGTCGAGACGGATCGAATTCGTCACAGCTCGAGAAGGAAATTGCAACACGTCCGAGGTGACTTCCTCTCAGTTACCTGCCCTTTTTAAGACCCTTTTGGGCAACGTTGGCCAAGAACTACGATTGGCTGGGGGAGGGTCCGTTACGAGTTAGTGAGAGACGAGGAATTCTTCAGCTTTAGAAAGAGAGAAAAACACTGAAATATTAGAGTCAGGGGATCAGGGTTATTCAGACCATACGGGAAGACAGTTTTATTCTAAAAAAAAAACCTGCAGAATATTTGAAGCTCTAAAGGCCAGTGCCCAGCCACGCGTGTAACCAGATGGTTTGAACCATGCCAAACCACCAGCCTTTATCAAATGTCCGTGAATACAGAAAAGAAGGAGTCGATGAAATGTGGTGAAAAGGCCTTGGACTAGATGTTCAAAGACAGCTCTTTGTCCGGTCAGCTGACGGGACTTCATTGCGGCCTTTCAGTCGAGCGTTTTAAACGTCATTAAACCCACATAATCGCCTCGATATTGATGCAATAAAAAAGGGCCACAGGAGAAGAGCCCGATCGGAAACATCTGCTCCATATGGCCGGTTCAGCATGTACACGCGCGCGTGTGGCAGCTCAGATTCACAGGGGTGGCATCTGGACCACCTGTGATTGCCCCCCCCCCCGGCTTGATTTAGTTTAATCTGCGTCAGCGTTTATGAGCTGGAGGAACTCTGGATTGATTGCGTTGAATTTATCGACACGGCAACAGAAATGAATCGTTCCAATTTTCACCATATATTGTGTTCAACAGATTTATTGACCAGAGGCTGCAGTTTGCTCACATGTAAAACTGTACAAGATCGGTGGACTGGTTTCCAAGAAACAGGGGGAGGGGGGGGATCGGACGCCATTAAGGACATTTTTACTTTTACTTTCTCTTTCTTTCCTTTAAGACGGACTCGGCAACCGCTCCAAACTTCAGATAATAGCGTGATGGATCAGCCTCAGCAGGATGAGTCACACCTGTGGCAAATGAGCACTGGTTCATTATGCATTTGGCTGATTGTAAATGAGCAACATCAAACCATCCACAGGCTATACATCGTGTTCCTTATATCCCAGACTGATGTGCTGCCTTCAGCATGGAGGATCCATAAAGAGTCAGCAGTGTAATTGAGTAAAATAACAAGTGCCGTTAATCCTGTAAAATGTCATTGTCACTGAAATTAAGAAGAAACGCTCGCACAGGAAGAAACACCTCGAAGGATGGCCCATCGATCTGAAACCAAATCATTTAAATGTTTTTGCAGTTTGAAATGCAAAGGCATCTTTATCCAATGCAAATGAATGGGGAATTTCTTAGGCTAAACATTTTGAATTAAATTAGCTCCCAACTCAAATTGCAATGTGCAACAGGATTATGTCAATATTGTTATGAAATATGATTTGTATTGGGTTTTCAAACGCAAAATGGATTTGCAATAATAAAATGTACATCCATTAGTGAACAACCTTGATTTGCATAACAGCAGGTCTGGTCCGCTTGTAAATTGTGTTCAAAATGCAATAAACAAGCGTTTACACGGTTGAAACACCTATTTTACGTGTGAGGGATTACAGATTTAAAGAAAGCTGACGACCAGAATTTCAAGCAAATCTTTAATATAACTTTCATTGGTGCAATGTAAATTAAATCCAAATATCTGTTGACATACGCCGTTAATCAGTTGAAGAGTGTTTTGTGACTAAGGTGAGATTACGGGTCGACAGAACCGCAGGATAAATGTGCAGTGAAACTAGAACCAGGCCAGTTGTACTAATTCCATTTTTACACCTTTCACAATCTAAATTGGTTGTGGAAGGGTGGGGGGGGGGGGCTTTTACCACCGTGCGCATCATTACAAACACACATGCAAAGATGCAAAGAACCACGAACGCCGTCGAGTCAGTCGGCGGGGTATCGCGTCGGCGGCTCTGTGCGTTAAAAAAGGGGCTGGAGCTCAAATCCATCTTCACCGAAACGTGAACGCGGGCGGCGGCTGCTTCCTGCCGAGCGGCTTGAGCTCCGTGGGCCCACGATAAGATCGATTCAGACGTCAGGCAAATCAATAAGAAGTATTAGCAGATTGTTTCTTTTTAACAAGGAACGCAGTGGAGGGGATTCACTGCGGGTCGTCTCGGTTGGCCCCGTGGCCCGGTTGACAGCCGGTCTTTGCTTGCTCGCAGACAGGTCAAGGGCGCCGCGTGGGCCTTCGAGGCGGCGGCGGCGGCAGGGGGACCGGAGTGGCGTGTCCTTATCTCCCCCCCGTCTGTGAAGTTGTGATGTTGATCGATGGAATCCTGCCACGGCCGCGACCTCCGAGAGCCCAATTAGCGCCGCTCTCCCTCCCTGTTTTTTTTCAGATCAAGATCAAACTGCACGATTCACAGGTGACGCGTTTTAATCTGGTTCCTGACAGAACGCTTAGGAGAGGGTTTAGGTGTGTGTTTGGTGACGGGTCGGATGGGCAGCAGTGACAGGCCCATCTGTCGGGCCTCTTCCGTTGGTTTAGCTCGGATGCTAAGCTAAAGCACTTAGCACTAAGCACTCTTTCACTTCAAGTTTTTTGTAAAATGCCCGTGTCATCGGGCAGCAGGTCAGGAGTTTGCGTTGGAGATATAGATATATTTCATTTGCATTATTGTGGGCTGCACAGATTGTGCATTAACTTGAGTTTTGATGTGGGACTATTTCTTTATCCCATTTAAACCCCCCGAAATCCCTTCAGATTAATGGCTTAGTATCCGTTAATCGAAAAATGTTCTTGTTTTTTTTTCTTAGCAATGGGAAACGGAATATATTTTAATTTGTCAAGAGAAGCTTACTTCGTATAGTTTCTCCTCTAAGCAATAAAATATTTTTTATTTTCATCAAATCCGTTTGCTGAATGAGACAGAACAATTTTAGTGGTGGATTTCTGTACTTGATGCCTTTTAAAAATATGTCGACTGAAATAACCTCGAACCATGTGATACCAACCTGCTTATTATGGGTAGAAAATGCAGTTGAGCCCCAAATACATTTGAATAATATTTTTCTAATTATCACCAAGTCCCTTTGCTCCTTAGACCAACGTTGGAGGTACATTTTTGGAAAAACAATCTGCGTTTAACGGTAATAAACTAACACCACATGGGGCTCCTAGAGCATTCACAGCCTGAAGCGAGTCGGGGGCCAAATGTATTTCCCCCAAAACCAATTTGCTGTTACTCCTTCCAGGTAGATCGCAAATGGAAGAGAAGGTTGGAAGTCCATATATTCAATGCAGGACGGTAGATGTGCCATTTGTTTAAATTGCATTTAATGCGTCAAGAAATGATTCAATTGAAATTGCAGCTTTAACGTTGCTAATTCAATGCGACAGCCCCCCCGTATCGTATGAGTTGGCTTTTTCCATAACTGAATTACAGTAATAAGAAGTTTGCAGTCGCCTCATTGACTTTGCTCAGTCATCTTTAGAAGCACATTGGTTTAAATAAAAGAGTTATTGAATTAGCGATATATAAATGAATGCATCTGGCACAAGATCAACAGGTCACATCACAATGCAAACATCTGTAGAGATGAATGGGAGTATTGTAACAGGAATGCTATTTGTAAAGCTAAACGCTAACATCATGTGTCCCTTTGACCCTGAAGTAGCTGTCTCTGTGTTCCAGGCCCGCTCCTCTCCGTCATTCCAGTCACGGTCGTCACAAGCTCTCCGGGAGGAGTGTTTGCTGCCCACAGCTTTCTAATTCCCCCCCCCCCCCCCCCCCCGTGTCACTCCCGAGTCGTCGGCTTTTTTATATTGCTTTAATCGTCTCCCTCACTGATGTCACTAAGACACACTTCCCTCTAAACGCTGATCCCGTAATCCCCCCCTCCCCCCCCCCCCCCGTCCGCAGCCATCAGGGCCGCGTTCCTAGCTGGAGCCATATTGCTTTTTTGTGTGCAGCGCGTCCCATTTCCCCCCCCGAGTCCCACGAGACGTCGTATAACACTTGTCACAGCAGCAGCTATGAGAGCGGGAGGGGGGGGGGCGGAGGTACGTTAAGGCGCCTCACTATATTCAAGACCATTTGGGGTCCTCGAGGAGGCGAACTCAGAAGTGCAAAGGGGATTTAGACTTTATTTCCGTTTTAAGCCCGGCACAGAGAGAACCAAAGACCCATTCATCCCCTCCGCTGTTAATATTTCACTTGCAAATGAGAAAGCTGGAACTTTACATATGTGCTGATGATGGCAATGTTGCTCCGTCAGCCCAAAGCTTTAGTCCTTATGATATATATATATATATATATATATATATATATATATGTAGAAGAAAGGTTATTGAGTTGACCTTCCAGAACAATGGTGTTACATTTAAAGCAGGAATGGCTGTTGTCTTTGGTCTCACAGTCAGCAGGAAGGAGATGCAACAGACCACGTTAGGTCTTCCCCCCCCCCCCCCCCCCCCGCCTCGTCTCTTTGGTTCGTAAAACCTGAGCGCGGCGTGTGCAGTTCACCGATGAGACACTGATGGATTTCCAGACGTTGTCCAGAAGTTTAAGGTTTACCCGTCTCAGGGCCACCGTCTCGTTGTGTGACTCATCTGGCTCCCGAGTCTCGTTATCTCGGTCAGTGAGTGATGACATGAGCTCAGCCTGCTGCCACCCGAACACACACCGGCAGCGCAGTCACATGCACGGGGTTATTTCAAAATGAAGCGTGATTGGTGTTAAATACCATGATGTGAAGTTTTGTTAAAGATTTTGTTAAATTTTGGTCAATACCTCAGTGGCTGGTACGGGAGAACAAAGGAGATTTTTCCTGAGGACGCTTTTATTTGATTATGTGTCGCGGTAGTTGGGCAAGTGCTACACTGGTAATCCATTGCATGATTGGTCTTTCAACCCGAGTATCCAGATATTGTATCTCGTGGCATCATAAGAAGAAAAAAACAAAAAACCCCGGAGCAAAGCGCACTCCATCATTTCAAAGCCACAGGAAGTCGCTGACTCTCTCCTCCATGTAAATCAAGGTGAAAAAGTCCATTTAAAGTCTTTACACAGAGAATGAATGATGAATGAGGTGTTGTTGTGGTCATTGTGTGTGTGGGTGTGTTTGTGCGCGCGGCACAGATGTAAAGAGCAGGACGGGCCTCTGGAGGGTTCACATCGATTCCCCTCCTGCCAGAACCGCAGCACTGTAGAGAAATGACAACAACATTCATCATCTCACTGGTGGTACAGACAGGGCAGGACCACAATACAGAGTGGGAGGGCCCTGTGTGTGTGTGTGTGTGTGTGTGTGTGTGTGTGTGTGTGTGTGTGTGTGTGTGTGTGTGTGTGTTGAGTATAGAGGACACACAGACATCAATATATCCTCAGATATCCGATACGTCTGCATCATCCGACCTGACAAATGGAAAAAGTGGATCCTACAGCAAGAACACCCTTTTGACCTTTATTTTTTTTTTTTTCCAAATAGCAATGGAGAGGCGGTTTGGTGGCGTCTGTTTAGGCTGATTGTGTCCCTCCTTCTATTGGCCTGGACTCGGTAAATCAAGTGTAATCATGTCCCTGCTGCTCCGGGGAGGAGAGGAGGATTCCACGGGCTTTGAGGGGAGGCCTCCTGGGAGCCGGTCCGGCGGATCAGCGCCGGGCCAGGCGGCCTGATGTGGAACCGATGACTTCTCGCGCCCGAGAGGCTTCGCTCGAGGATTCTCGGACCTCCGGCAAAAGGGAGAGGAAGTTAAAACAAACCCGACAGCGGGGCTGGATGTCATCGATCAACGTTTGAAACCCTTCAGCCTCTTCATCGTCTTCATCACCCTCGCGAGACGGCTTCCTCTCGTCTCACGATTTTGGGACGATATTTCTATTATCCCAAAAATAAAATATATATATACACACACACACACACACACACACACACACACACACACACACACACACACACACACACACACACACACACACACACAGACATCCGCCCCAGTGGGATCCAGAGTGAGTGATGAAGTTGATGGAGCTGATTAATCTGATTGGGTGGAGAAGGGGAGGAGAGCCAATGGACGACGTGATGGATGACAGTGAGGGAGGAGGGAATGGCAGGTGGATGAGAAATACACTAAAAGGCACTCACTTTTTATTAGGGATAAAAAAAAAATAAACGGTATAAGTGGCTTATACAGATTCTTGACAAATTCATGGTTGTAGCACTGCTGCAGACCAAAACTATTTAATGCACAAAGTATCCTCAAAGAAAAAGAATCTCTCTTGAAGATAAGCGCTCACTCTTTGATTAAAACTTCCTGGCAGCTCAACTTATTTCCCTTGAACGAAAAAAACACCCACCTTAAAAAAAGTGGAAACTCACCGGATGTTATTTTCATTTCTTATTCCCAGGAAGAAAAAAAAAAGAGTCCCACTACTGCGTAGTTTAGGGTCATTAAAAGTAGGATTAAAAGGTGGGAAATGAACTGCTCAAACAGTTCATGTTCACCGGGTCTCAAGCAGCCAGAGAAACCGATGTGTCTGATTAATAATTCCCTCTGGTGTTGCCCGATTTCAGGCCCGAGTCAGCGAGAGAGAGAGAGAGAGCGAAAAACATCAACGCGTGGCGCCGTAAGACGCCTTCCAACGGGATGGAGCGGAGGATCGCTGAGAGAAACAGAGAAAAAAAAGGAAAAAAGGTGATTAGAGGTATGGTTTGAATTGTTGAAGTGAAAGCAAATGAACAGTTAAAGTAGCAAAGAGATGAAATATTGTCTGCTCCTGTTTGCTTATTCCGCAGTCTTTGATGAGAATATATATATATATATAGAGAGAGAGAGAGATAAACAGAGATTATTGGGCTCATGAGAAGTAGTGAAAAAGAAACTAAGTGAGGAAATTAAAGTCAATTAAAATAAATTAACAATTCCGAAATGTGGAACTAAACTCAACCCCTGCGGGACATTTAATCTCTTCCCCCTCGTCTCTCATGGGGGGGGGTGGTGGAAACCGGTGGCTTCTGTATCTCCACCGAGCACCAGGACTCGGCTCCGGGTCCCGATTCGGGGGGGGACTCCAGCTAGGAAAAAAAAAAAAAAAGGACAACTGTCTTTTTTGTCTCTTTTTACGGACTGTCCTTCAACTCCTCATTCCTGTCACACACACACCGCGGCGGGCCTCTTCCCCCTTTTCCACTGCCCTAATTCTCATTCAACCCTCACAACGGGCCGCGTGTGAAAAAGAGAGACCAAACGAAATGACACACGGGGGGGGGCGAGCGTTGTCTTCATCAAGCCCGCAATTGGGTCATGATCTAAAAAGTAATAATGTGGGGTTTTGTTTTTTTTTCGTCAGTGTTCGCCCTCGCTGGTGGAATGCTGATGTGCTCGGTGAGCTCCTCAGAAATGAAGTTATTTCAGAGATGAAGCTAATTAGTGCGGCTGTGTGGGCGTCCGGCTGCCTGCGACCTCTGTTCACATTGTTGTTGTTTTTTTTTTTTTATATATTTCATGTTGGAAAAATGGGAATATTTTTTGCACGCGGTGAGTTTAAGCCAAAAAGCTTGTTGCACCAGGAGGTCTTTTGCAAAGACTCCCAACATTTTTGCTGGTTTAAAAGAGTAAAGTCGCCTTTTGGGGTAATTGTCCGATTACTGCCGGCTTTATTTCAACCAGACAATGAAAAGGTATTTAGAACATACAACACCAACGTGTTCATGTCGCTACATGCTACTGTTTTTGGATTGCCAAACTGCATCATTAAATACCCAGAATGCACCTGAGAGAAGTACTTTTGTTATTCATCTCAGTTTTTAATCCATTTTTGGAGTCATTGAGTAAAATTAGGAAGTCTTTTGCAATATTTGTGTCAGTTATTTCGTGCGAATCATAAGCAGCTCCCCTTGGGCGCCCCCCCCCCCCCCCCCACGCTTGTGGATGTGGATGTACATCACAATGTAGTTGACGTGTTTATTGGTGCCACGAGCCTCGTCGATTCTTTTTGGGGGCAGTTTGAACTGTCAGAACGCGTTACATACATCGACGCGTGTTTGTTGTTCCTCCAGCACGTCGGCGCGCGCGCGCGTGTGTGTGTGTGTGTGTGTGTGTGTGTGTGTAACCTGGCCCGGGTTCTGCGCTGTGATAAAGAGCCAGCTGCCACCTCCGCTCTCTGCCGCATGGAGCCGGACCAAGACTGCTGCTGCTGCTGCTGCTGGATGGATAGATTAGAGAATAAATGACTGATAACAGAGCGCCAGAGGGGCACTGAGAGCCTGAGACACACACACACACACGCACACACACACATCACAACTGTAACTGCAGGAATAAAGAGTAGGAAGCACAGATCTGTACGGATTAACAGTGACAGAGTGCACAGAGGATCTGCTTCTTCATGTTGTCTTTGTTACGGTTTGGGAAACACAGACCGGCCCCGATGTGAAACCTTGCAACTGGGATTCTGTGAGAAAAAGCCCAAACCAGACAGAAAAACACCTGTATTTTGTTTTGGGAAAAAAAACAAAAGAAGAGAAAAATCAAATGGCAACACCGTTGGCCGGCAGTGTTCTGGGATAGGCCCTAAAAAATAAAAATAAACTATTTACAGCCTGCCGACGGGATGATTGAACTTCATTTATCAGTCTTCCTCTAGGTGCTAAACGCCTGTTTTTTTCTGCAGGAGTTGTGGATCAGAACCAGAGCTGATCTGGACAGATTAATGTTAATATGTTAATGCAACCATTCCTACACCGTTCCCAGCTCTCATATGGTGGGTGCTGTTGTTTTTGCACTTCAGTTCAGCTTCAGAAGGTTGAACCTGTGAAAGCGTTCCCTCGCTCCTCGACACTCTAAAGACGTCGTTTTGAAAGATTCCAAACCTATAAAAAGCTGAAATAGACTGAACCTTCAAGCCAGCTGATGGACAGCACGCTACTGCTCGACTGACGCTAACCGATGTATAAAAGTGTGCATTTAATGTGATGGACACACAAAAGCCCCCGGCGGGGCTTCGGGCTCCCTCGCTGGGCCTTAAAAGCAGCCTCGACTTTTGCTGCTCCGACGTCACTCTGCGACAAGCGACTTAAAGCCAGCGTGAGATTTTAGGAGCAGAGTCTGTGCTCCAGGAGGACAACAAGTTCCGCCCTCACCTTGACTGCCTTCACAACGCGTGGTTCATCTTTGTCGCGATAACGCCCCCCAAAAAAAACACACAAAAAAACGCCATAAATGCCCGAGTGGAACTAATTCATTAAAATTTTAATTTTCCCTTCACCTTGAATATCACCATGAAGCTCCCCACCTGAAAATGATTTACCCCCCCCGAGCCGATTTGCTCCTTTTCAGAAGATGAAGACTTGGTGGAGCAGGCTGACGGCATCATGAGAGGGACCCATCATCCTTTAAGGTTTCAGGGTCCATCAGGTACAAAAACTCCAGCTGCTTTTTTTTTTGTTTATGAAATATTTGCTGTGGTTAAAGTTCACCAGCTCTCTGATGCAAATCAATGTCCGGGTTAAACAAACACAAAACTAAAGTTGTGCGAGTTGTGCAAAAATCTTTGATTTTCCATTTCGGGCCGATTTTCACAAAACAGCAGCTTCTCAGACGAACGGTTGATGGACAAAGAACACCTTGTTTACACCTTGTTTCATTTGAAATATGAGAAGAAGAAAAAAAAAGAGAGAAATTTAAAATTCTAGCGCCCTTTTTGCGTTGCTGTGACACGCATCACTTTGTGAGCGGCTTCACGCGTGATCAGTTGGCGGGTGTCAGCTCGTTTGCTAAACTACTCCGGCTCCAATCGGCCCATTTACTAAAGTCTTTGTCTATGCGCCACGCTCTCCTTCCTGCACGAAGCCCATGCTAATGAGTCCAGAAGCCACTTTCAAATAGTACGGGTGCATGAGTGGGAAGTGCAGCTTCCATTGGGGGCAGTGACATAGAAATACAGAAACAGAGGAGAGAGAAAAACTATTCATTCATTCAAAGAACTCAACCCAACCACGTTTTGAGGCTGTTTATTTGATCTTCTGTCACCTCCAACCAAACTCTATACTTGTATTTGCCTCATTTTTTTAACGCTGAAGATTCAATTGAGTCACTTCAGATTCTAGGAACATGTTCGGCTGTGTTTAAATGGACCTTGCTTTGCATTTTCCACCAGTTTCTCTTCTCTTTTTGTCTCCGAAACGTCCATGAGGTTAAAGCAGTGCGAGAGGTCCTTTTATTTCCCTCCATGTGATGTGGAATTACTAGAGTTATCTCTTGGTATAAAGTCATAAGTAAGTGTGCCTCTGTATGACTGTTACAAAAAAAAAACACATGAGTCATCCTCACTCACAATCGAAACCCCGCATCCTGCGACTGAAGCTACTTGGTGGAAAAGGTTATCGGTTTAGTGCGTGAACCTCTGTCTCGGTCTCTCGTCCAATGGAGGCGCCTCCTGGCACAAGGCGAGCTCCTACTGGGCCCTTGGCCTGCAAACGGGCCCCCTGCCGCCTGTCAGAGCAACGCTTTGCCGGCGCTGGAAGGCGCCTTGAGACCGCGGGGATCGTTGTTGTTGCGGTGGATTGATGGGGTTTATTTTAGAGAGAAGGCCGGGGGGGGGGGGGGGGGGGGACACACAACGAGAGAGAGGAAGACGGTGAATAAGTAGCGGTGGAGGTAACGGATGTTCTGATCTGACCACGCGGCGTCCTGTAACGGACCCGCGGGAAACGGACGGGCGGACGAGCACCACCCCGTCTCGTCCCCCTGCCTATACGTTGACGGGGGGGGGGTCACCGCTGGCGTCTCTCTCCGACTGTTGCTAGGCAACTCACATAAAGACATGAGCTGCCGTCGGTCCCTGGCAAAAAAGAGAACAGTCGGCGACTGTTTCAGATGAAACACTCAAAGCCACATCTCCCCCCCACCCCACCCCATCCCACCCACCCCCCCATTGCCGTTTCTCGCCGAGCTGGGCAAATGTTTGCGCCGTCTCAGACAAAAGACGCTTGTCCCCACGTCCCGCTCAGACTCGGCCCGGGTTCTTCTCTAAAACCGGTGAGGACGGATAAATACGGTCCATCTGTGCAACCTCGGATTCTTCTGCTGTGTGTGAGGAGGCTTCATGCAGGTCACGCACTCTGTATTACTCTGTGAGGACGCCGCTAACTTCCTCCTCCTCCTCCGGCCCGTGCCTTCTGTCGTAGTCTCCGGAGGGCAAAACAAACAAAAAAAAAAAAAACCCACTACGTTAGATGATTGGGGGACATGCAGATGGTGCGCATCAGTTGCCATCTTTTTGTTGTGGAAGAACAAGTCCAATCTGGATCTGAGATGTTTTTATGCGAGAGAAGCTTTCAACGGAAAACTGCAGCGAGCAGCTGTCGGCTATCGGACTCCCATTTGGATGAAGCTGATAACGTCTCCACCTCAGTGCTCATTCGAATAAAAGAGGGAGGAGGAGCAAGTTATTCAACGCATTGAATAATGGACGCGATGGTCATTTTTCTTATCAAAGTAAAACATCCAAATAACCCTTTTTCTATTGATAACGTTTTCATGATGCTGCCCAGCTCCTCTCTATTAGGAATGTTCTATGGGTTTCATCCATCCAGACTGTTGGTTCATTGACGTCGCACTGTCCAATTTAATTACTAATCATAGGGCAGCACAACATTAGACCAGAGAAATACAAAGGTTGCCAACAAGAAAGATAAAAAAAAACTTTATTTTAGGTAAAAACCAAAACCTAGTCCACCAAAAAGGTCCTTAAAAATCCCTGATTTGTCTTTCGGAGTGATGGCACAACGGAATAAAGTGTGTTTTGTTTACCTCAACTTGTTAGTTTGATTTGCAGGAGAAACACGATCCTATCGGTGCTGCACTGACCCAAAGGCTTTCCTCATTATTGTGTTTTTATCGCTCCCTCCCCCGCAGTCCACCGAGTCTGTTGACACATGAAACACTTGCCAAAGGTAACTGTAATTTATATATTTGCTTACGTTGCGGCTCATATCAGCCCTCATTTTCACCAGGCTTCAATATTGCATCACCCCTTTAACCCGCTGTTTGTATTCGACCACAGGGAGGAAGAGGAAGGGGGGGGGTGGAAGAGGGGAGAAGGGGGAGCAGTGGGGGAGTCATTGGAGTGCATGCATTATGTATCATATCCTACAGTGAGGGAGACAAGTGGGAGCGAGAGCAGGCGGCGAAGGCACTGAATGCTGATGAGGGAGCCGCATTCTGCTGGAAGGTGCTTCCGATTAAAATCACAAGTCACGGTACAAAAAAAAAAAAAAGGAGCACAGGGGTTTTTATCAGCAAAAAAGACACACAGAAAACTATTAAAAAAAAAAAATTAAAAAAAAGAGATGAGTTTTTGGGGTATTTTCGGCTCCGCGGGAGATGAGAGATGCGATTAGCGATAAAAGAGCCGAGCTGATTTCCGAGGGAGGAAGATAACAACGTGTTAAATGTTAGCTTCCAAAATATGAGACGTCCAATTGGCTCATCAGCTGATGCCTCCTGAGCGACCGTGTAATTGGCCTTTTGTGTCACCCCCCCTCCGGCTCATTAGCATACACAAGGTTAAGTGATTCCAGGTGGGTTGTGTCCATCCACAAGCTGCACGCCAAGACAAGGACGGGCGTCCCCCCCCTGACGCGTGGCCTGTCCCACTCATTGGACACTGTCTGTCCGTCCCAGGTGAAACCGGCGTGGGGGGGGCGTGATGGGTTGTGGTAAACGTGAGAACACACGGCTACATGCCTTCTGGAGGTGTAAGAGCTGAAGAATCCAGTAACAAGTAGTGCCGACTCTGTGCGTCACTGCAGCCGTCGCATTGGGCCCAAAGACGCGCTTTTTTTTTTTTTTTATCTACTCCACTTCCTGTCGGGCTGTCGGCGTTAATCCCCCGGAGAGCGCAGAGTCTGAGTGAGCAGATTCCGGAGATTACGGAGCGCTGCGAGCTGCCCGGCTGCAGTGCAGCGTACAGTAGGTTGTGGGCTTTTATTTGCTCAGGAGAAGAATTGAAGGCGACATGTGTGGACTTGTTATTTAAAAAAAAAAAAAAAAAAAAACTCGCCCGTAGCCAGTGTTTAATGTCAGATAAGGAACATAAAACAGTTTGTGTCCGTGCTTCACAGCCACCAGTTTGTATTAATAACATAATGCATGTTTCTCAGAAGTTTACATTTTAATTTAAATGTCACTCATTCTAGTCAAGGTTACATTTCCTAATCATACAATGATGTTAAATGACCATCACACACATATTAATGGATTGGTGCATGATGGAGAAAAAAACAACCTGTGATTGAACGTCACGTAGGTGATGCTGGGTTAGTGAGTCTCGACGAGAGGTGACAGCATTAAGTTCACTCATTCATAAAGACGTGAGCTGCTCACTAAGCCTCTCCGGAGACAGGAACAAAAAAAAAAAATCACCATCACTAAAGATATACGATGGTGTTGCTTTTAACAGCAAACGGCTCTACGCGGGTGATGTGTGGGTAATCGCACCAAACTGACAGTTCACGAGGTCAATAACAAACGGCGGCACATTGGCTGGCGCCCCGCTGGGGGGGGGGGGGGGGCACTGCTTTTATTTGCCAGGTTTTGAGCTTCCTGCAGCGAGCCAACCCTTTTTTTTCTCGTTTGGTGGCAGCGACACCTTCTAACGCGAGTGAAAACACGGCTGCTTTTTTCTCCTCCTGCAGCTCTCCGTCCGGCTCCTTTTTTTTTTTTTTTTTTTTTTTTTTCAAGTAGCAATATTTCTCATTTCCCTGCACGAGGAGCACAACTCTCAATGCATCCGAGCTGAAGTGGTTCGTGAGCTCCATGCAGTTTCTTTCTATTGTTGGTCAGTCGGTGCACATGCCGTGTCCCCTTTAATAGGTTTCTGTTTCTCGGCAACGAAGCATTAAAAAAAAAAATGCTAATCTCAATAAAAAAAACTGGTTAAAAAAAAAAAAAAACCCAGGGTTCATTTCGCAGAGACGCGGTGAGGTTTTTGCCTCGGAGCTAAGCGGAGGCACTTTGTCGTGCTGGGTGGAAGCAGGCGTCTCCCTGCTGGGCCTCCAGAACATTATCTGCTAATCTGTCCGTTGGCACAGACGGCTCCTCGTGAGCACTTTAATACCCTTTTGGATCACGCTCCTGCCGGCTTTCCCCCCTTTTTTTGTTCCTCACAGACTTGACTGCTGGGGTGATTCTGTGTGGCTGCTCTGTTAAACAGTTAAAACGTCCCCCCCCCCCCCCCCCGCCCTCGGGTCCAGATGATGCTGCTTTCCCTTTTGTTTCAAGTTGCTCTCGGCCCTATTCGGGCTCCGATAAGTGGTAAAACACCTCGAATTCACCGACCCATGATCTTCATTTTTCAGCAACATGTGAAACAACTGCAATTAAATGTGAAGGATCTGAACAGCTTTGCGTGACAGACCTCATGATCCATGACACATTTGAGTCGCTCTCCGTGAGCATTGCTCGGGGAAAGTCCCCCTTAATGACACACACACTGCCTCCAACAAGTCAACTCTTTTTATAGGCCAACACGGCCGCCTGTAACCCAATGAACTTTCTCATAGAGATTCATTTAGTAAAAGTTTAAACATGTCCATCCCCACAGTTTCTACTTCTTTAACAAAAGAGGTCAAATGTGCCATCAAAACATCTTAAAATCTAGAGGAATGTTTCGACATCAAATCTGCCACCATTTCTAGACGCTACAAAGTGAAGGAAAACATGTGTTATGTTGCTTTGTCTTGGACTTTCACAATAATTGACACTTTAATCCGGTTTAGTTTGCTGTAGATATGGAAGGATCTTTGAAACCCCCCCCCCCCCGCCCCGTCGCTGAAAAGTGCTGCAGGTAAACTGTTAACCTTTAAATGGAAAAATCTTGGCACATTCTGCAATCCGTTGCTGTCTTTCTGCTAATCATTTCATAAAAGTGATAAATGACAGCCTGAAGGGACATTAAACATGTCACCGGTGCATTCTGTCATTAGTGATCAAGGTGAAAAGTGTACACGTTGTAATTAACAGCCCAACCCCACTGTAACGTTTCTTTGCACACTCTCACCCGCGTGGTTTCCCCTCCGCAGCCGAGGGACATTTTCCAGTCATTCTCCTCCTCTGCCTGCAGCTTGCAGAATTACCCCCATAACGTTCGTTCCTTGTCTCCTTGAGGCCTTCATCGAGGGTAACAGCATGTTGCTAATCACTTCATCAAAGCCAGAGATGCACGTTACGGCCCCCTGACGGGAGAACAGTATCCCAATCAGATCAATTCCCGTGAATAAAAAAAATAAAAAAAGGTGAGCACACGCTGGGACTCATTTCCACCTCCTCATTTCCAGTGGATTTTGTTTTCTCTGGGCCTACTTTCTTTTAAATGCACTCGAACCGGTTGAATTGACCAGTTATTTCTTTTGCAGAAGCTTGCCTCCTGTTTCGTTATCGTGGCCCCACATCGAAAAAGGTGATAAGTGTGCGATTCTCCATAAAAAACGCCATAATCAACCTAACTGAAAAGCTCTTGGGGCGTGTTGCCTGCGCGCCACAAGCGAACAAACCGGGTTCCGTTAGAACACGCCGTAAAAAACCCCCGGGGAAAGGGAGGCATATCTTCACCGGACCTCAGTCCGCTCAGTCCAGAAAAGAAGCCACTTGAGCTCGTGATCCCGACGACCCGGCTGCCACCCTCTCGCACTACTCATGCACACGCATCAGCACGGGTTCCCCCCCCCCCCCGACTTAAAAGGTCGCCCCTGTTACGGAAAAGGTCAGCCAGTTGTACTTTATTAGCTGAGAAGGCGCGGCCGTGACAGGCCCGATTGGAGAGAGGAGCGCCGCGCCGGACGGAGCCCACCGGCGCCTGCTGGGGGGGGGGTCCGCGGCGGGGCGCCGGGGGGGGGGGGGGTGGGGCGCCGTCTCCATAATAGATGTCCTCTAAATGACAGCCGGGGGGAAAACAACGGGAGCAACCTTTACCTTTTGTCTGCCTAATGCCGAGCGGGAGAAGCGCAAGGTGGCTCATTGTGTCCTCGTTTGGCGTCTGCGGAGAACGATTACGGGACGAACAATGCTGGTGGCGTGTTCGCCGAGGCGGCGCGGCGAAGCCAAAGTGGGTGACGGTCCCCGCTGGTATTGTGCGCTCTTTTAATTAAAGAACACATTGTCACCAGGAAAATGGAGATTTGTCCCATCGAGCTGCCAGATATTTTGTCCGTTGTGAGTTGACACTCACGAGGATGCAGCCTCATGCATTCGTGTGGATCCGGTTTCCATGGATCGCTATCAACTCATCTTCAGTATGTAAGTCTACAAAAATACATACACATGTGTTTTTTTCCTGCATGAAAGTCTATGAAAACATTCTACAATCAAATACAAACCCATCAACCAAAATGGCCACTGTAGTGGATTGCAGTCTGGATCGGTGTCATTATTACCCAATCAGTGCCCTCGATCTATTGTTCAATTCAGAGAGAAAATGTAATCCAGCACCACTTTGAAAGCATCTGTGTTCATTACACAGCGAGTCCTTGCACAGAACGAATCCCTTTCATTCACACCAATCACACAGATAATGTGTGACTGAGCTGCATGAAACACCCAGAATAAAGACCTCTTCACAGCAAGTTTGAAAAAAAAAATCGACAACGACAACACAAAACTAAACAGAAATAAAGGTTATGATTGTGACTTTGGGACCATTTTACCCTGATTTTCCATTGCTTTTTGGGCTCAAACATGTACTCTGAACAAGTTACCAGCAAAAAAAACGAACTAGAGAAGCAATTTACCGAAACTACAATGAATTACTGAGCTAGAAATAAACTGACTACCAGACCTCCATCCACCAGTGACACATGAACCCGGTTTGTGGTTCTTTTGAGACAAAAGGAGGAGAAGAATCCCGAAGACGAAGACGAAAGGAGGTGACATGTATATGTCGTACTGAAAGTGAAGACGTTGGTTTCCCGGAGGTTGGTCAGCTGACCACCTCCACGAGGAGGAGGAACCACTTCGCTGCATGGGTGCTCACAACGACGTAATGCACTACCCAGGTCTCTCTCTGTCTCTACTTGTTCTAGAGCTCTGCACATGGACACTTACGTCTCTAATGAATCCTGGCACATAGTTAGGAAGATGTCATCTCTTTGAACATCCTCCCGACTTCACAAAAGCAACCTGTCCTTCTCTTTATTTGCACGAAGACATTTGATTTCCTTCTGTTATTCAATGAAAAGTCTAGTGCAGCATTAAAAGTAACACATTGCATTATTGTGTTATCCATAAACCACCCATTTATTGGGTACACAATGACGCATGTGGTGCAAAGTCCTTTCACTGAAGAACGGCTCGGGGCGCTTTGAGCACTGCTGGTTTGTCAGGTGCTATAAATAGTGATGTATGTTTGAAATAAATCTGACCTTCTACTACTATTTAGCGTTGTCCAGTGGAGTTCCCCCCCCGCCCTCCAAGAACCAAGCTCTCTCTCTCTCTCTCTCTCTCTCCGAGTGGGCTGCTGTGACAAATGGGATTCAAGCCGTTCATCGTGGCAGCTTAACCGGCATCTCCCATCTGCCCCGTGACACCGACTTCGCACAGTTCAACACCGCTTGACACCCATCGGTCCGCTGAACCGGGCAGCAGCGCACGTGAGGTGATTTCTCATTTAAATCAAAGCAGAAAATAGGGGGCCGCTAGTTAAATCCGAATGAATTAATGAAGACGTGTGGGAACGGAGACGGTTTGCGCGACGCGGCGCCGCTGACATACAATATTTAGTGTTCCAAACAAGTAAGACACTCCGGCTCTCATTTTTTCCAGGCCCGCACCTCCGGGTGTGAAACACCTCTTTTTGCTGTTGTACATATTCGTGTTCTGTCGACTAAGAGCCGCGTTCAGTGGATGTCGTTTTTTTTTTTCATCAGAAAAGCTTCTTAGTTCAAAATGCATTAAGCAACAATTGATAGATAGTTGAGGGGAGAAAACAACTTATTCAACCCTGTGCTGATAATCAGGGGGTTGTGCTGGTGGACCACTGACAGCAACACCGTGGGAGACGCTATTCAGGGCTGAGAAGACATCCAAATCAAAGCATGGTCCTGGTTTGGTTGTGGATGAGCTCAGTCAAACAGCGGGAAGCAAACGGCGTGAAGTGCGCGGTGGCGGCAGGACGGCGCGGACGGGTCACAGTTGTCCCATCTCTGTGCAAATAGGGGCCTTTTTGACTGCAAGGAGGTCACAACGACCCCTGTGATTCAGAGAAGAAAAAGCCCAGCTTTGTCCTTGACAACGAAGCCCGATGCACGACGTAACTGGAGCGGGCGCGGGACCACTTAGCCGAGGTAAGCCTAGCGGTTTGTCGATTAGCACGAAAAGACTGAAAAAGTGAGATAAGTCCCTGAAATCATTCCAAGGACGCTTACATTTGGTGGCGTGTCGGTTAACAGCATTTGCCGGTTGGGCTACTTTTCAAGCTGCAACTTCTGGCCCTATTTCTTTATCTATTTTTGGCAGATGTTGTGATGATTTTACACACTCCCCCCCCCCCCCCCCCCCCTTCTCATGAATATTTTCCCCCTATCCTTATTCAAGTGTCCTACTTGGTGCCAAAGAAACGTAAAATCCCGAATCACAAGCATTTCGTTTGCAGGCCGTGTGCAGGATCTAACGCGACGGCGAGCGGGCCGGTCCATGCGGTCGGACACTGACAGACAGGCGAGGTGCTGCATACCGAGATAAGCATCAGTCAAACACACAAACACTCCCAGCACCAAACCCCCGGAAAATCAATATCATCACCTTTCTGGGAATGATAAGAATAATCCGCAGATGGATTGACAGATGCTTCGGGGGGACCTTTTAGCCATCTGTGTGTGTGAGTGTGAGTGTGTGTGTGTGTGTGTGTGTGTGTGTGTGTGTGTGTTCTCCAGCTCGTCCGGTCCCGCTGGTCACCTTGCCTGGAGCTCAGCTGACCTCTACTCGACTCCCCCCCCTGCTAACCCAATTTCCAAAACATTCTGCACAGCCTGCAGGTTAATGTAATTAATGAGAGAGCCATTGTTTTTGCTCTGATGAGCGTCATGCTGTGACTGAGGAGGCAGTTTGTGCTTCGGAGTAATAATTCAGACAGGATCCTCCCCGAACTTCACTGCTCCACATTTCCACCCATGTCACTTCCAAACACACCTGTCAAAGTTCCACCTGGGGCGGGGTGGGGGTGGGGGTCTTTTTCGTTCAGCCCAACGCGTCGACGTGAACGCGCCATGAGTCGTTAATCACCATCCGCCGCATCAAACCGTGTAAACCGACACACAGAATGCACCCGACAGGCCGACTCTGTCACCTCGTCTTGTCTCCCGTATTAATAAATGATGTCGTTACCTTCGAGACCTGCCAAAAACTACAGTCACCACGGCAACGCCACGTGACGCCTCCCCCCCCCCCCCCCCCCAGCTGAACAATGATGCATCGTAGCCTCTCGGGATCTAATATCAAATCTCTGTACGGATGACTTGAAAAGCAGAGTGAGTGCGGCTGTGTATATTATATTTTATTCTCAATAGCAGTGTGAATATGGCAAAGTGCGAGGGGGGGGGGGGGTTTACCTCGTAATGCACTGACACATCATAATGTCTTCCACAGAGCAGGAGCGCTAAACCCGCAAAGACCGACGTTAAGTTAAGAATACACAAATCTAGCGATTTTTCCACCTTGTCCTAAACCAACATTTGCATTCATCAATATTAAGATGCTAAACGTGCTACTGGTCACCAGCAGAGAATACAACCGAGGACTCTGCACTTCGCTGACAGTTATTGTCATTATTGTGTCTCCAGGCGGGGCGTCGGGTCGACGCTCCTCTGCCGACTGTCAGTGTGAGATTTGGGATTTGGGCGCACAGCGGATGTGTGACATTAACATTTGACTTTCTCCGGAATGTATTCAGTTCCTTCCCCATTTGTATTTTTGGAAAGGTCACCGTGCTACTATGGATAGCGCTAGATGCAGATTGCCTGGGTGTTGAAGGTTTGCATATAAGTAGAAGGAGGGGGGGGGGGGGGGTTGCACAAAGGTTAACATTTCAAGTATCATTCCTTATAAATGACTCCTTCCTCTGGCAGCTTCCTTCCGGGTGCACTATTAATATGTACATCAGCCCCTGTATGTTTCCATGTAAATGTGTGCGTAACGAACCCACATTTGAACAAACCCACACTCGAGCTGAGCCACGCTGCCACGTGCGTCGTATTAATTGGACGGATGGCGTGGAGTTTAATTGGAAAATAACGAGTGCTTTACTTTGGCTCGAGGCCAGCCGCCTTTGCTTCGGTGGCTCGCCAGATACATACAACCAAATTCATTCTGCCCTAAAGAAATATTTATCATTGAAACGATGCGGGCTGTCCGTGCTGAGATTTGTCTCCTCGCAAAGTGCCGAGGAAGAACTCGTGCTCCTCCGGTGAAACGCGGAATGTCTGGTTGAAGTCTCCGAGGCAAATGCTCAGGTACTGAATTAAAGCGATAAATGAAACATGCTGTTTTTTTTTTTGTTGTTGGGACATAATGACGTAACGTTATTCTTCTATTCTTCTGTGCAAAAATGCTGCTTATAGATTTGATTTTCCTATGAAAAGCGATCTGTCATCGCAGCATGCCGTGCTCCCCGTGAGGAGATCAGAGCATCGCATGAAGCTCCTCGTTGCACTCGAGGTGGACTTTTACAAAAGCCACCACAGGCCTGAAGTGTCCCCCCCCCCCCCCCCCCTTTTCAACCTTGTTCCAGGTGAGTGCACACAATATTGTCCCCGAATCCCCCCCCCCCCCCTCTCCTCCTGTTCGAGTGACAATCCGTTGGACACATTCCAATGCGAATGATATATATATATATATTTTTTCACAATACGTCCCGGCCCTCCTGGGAAATTTCTCTTTCGGGCCCCCACCAATTCCTCCCCCCCCCCCCCTCTCTTCCAGAGTAAAATGGGTTTCCGGCGATTGCGGAGGAGAAAATTGCGGCGTCTGCGCTGAGGGACGTCTGCTGTAAACGCGTTTATCGACTTGATGCCCCCCCCCCCCTCTCCTGTGATTGTGGTGAAGTGGAATTACGCCGTCTCAACGCGGAACGCACCCTCCTCACTGCCGTTGGGGTTCGACCATCGCCACCCCTTTTTGTCTCCTGGGAGGAAGTGATGCAATGATTAGAGTTTTCACCATCTGCTGTACATAGTGAAATCAAATTAATGGATGATTCCCAATGCGCCGACTGGGAGAACATCTGCATGCCGCCTTGAGTGCGTTCTGCGAGTGGATTTACTCGAAGCGAGGGGGAACTTTTGATCCTCTCCACAGGCCCTAATGGTGCTCGAAGTGATCAAATAAAACCACCCTTAAAGTGAGAGCTCATTCATTTTAAAAAGATGGAAATTACTTTTAATTTGATTTTTTAGGATTATGCATCTGACGCTTCTGTGTATTTACTCCTAATCAAGAAGGACCAGACGGAATATTTCCTCTACGGAAAAGCTCTGCATTTGACCTCCGTCTGCTGTAAGTCCTTCATGTTTTTACAGGCCGTACGTCACATGTCCTGCAGGAACATGGAATGTTATCTAGGCGAATAAAGAGGGAGGTGGAGGAATAATAACTAGAGGAATCAGTTTAACATTCCTTTAGTTATTAGAATTAACAGGGTGCACTACTAGACCAGTGGTTCTCAACCCACCATCACCCCTTAATGACAAGCCGCGACCCAAATCGAGGAACATTCTCGAACATCTCAAATTTATTCAAAATCAAGTTCATAAGATGAATTTTATATTTTATATTCAGGATGTTTAATTATCCTGGCAACCTGGCACACGCTGCTGAAAACATGGACAGAGCCAAAGAAAACGACACTCCGCTGCATTAAAAAAGTCCCTTCAAAATAAAATCACAGGACGATTTTTTTGGTGATTTTTTTAAAACCGCGACCCATTAAAAACGGGTCCGCGGCCCACTAATGGGTCGCGGACCCACCAGTTGGGAATCACTGTACTAGACTCATGTAGTACATCACATACCTCAGACACGACGCACTATGGATCTGGAATTGGGGCCCAGGATCCAGTCAGAGGGATCCCGACGGGTTTGTCTTGCATTGAACTGAACCTCTGCCTCCTCTGGCGCTGCATGGGCTCTGTTCTCTGAAGCTCAGCCTCTGTTCTCCACGCTTTGAAATCAAATCAACACGTTTGTTCCAAACAAACAGAGGCCAACGCTGCCTTTCCTGGCGGCACATGAGGGTTTCGTCTCCGCTAAGGCAGGAAGTAATTAAATCAATAATCCGCCCGTGATGATCTCAACGCAAAGTCTCCGCAGAAGATCAACACTAGATATGTGCCGATGTGCCGTCGCTGTGTTCTGACAAATAATTACCAAAACAGACTGAAGCCAGAGCCAATCTTGCTAATGTTTTTTTTTTTTTTTGGCATTCAAATTTCGGGCCGCTTCAAGTTTATTTAGGAAAACACTCAGTGGCGCCGGCAGCCGTAATCTCTCAGTCTTTCATGTTGTTTTTTTTCTCCCCTTTTTTGGACTGGAGCGTCAAATGAAAGAACTTGAATCAAATGAGCCCGACGCCAGTTCCCACATTGATGAGTTTAGGATTCGGTGGCGCCCTGTTTGCTTTTCGGGTCCCTTTCCATTTGAAGGAGGGGGGCGCCGAAATCAATCCGACCGCGTCGCGTGAATCCATTTTCAAAAGAGGGAAGAGTGGAAGTGAAGGACACGAGGATAATGAAACTCCCTGAACGCCCTGGCGGCGGAGATAAAGTCACGCTCCAACGCTGGGGTGACGACGACCTTCACGTGATTCGCTTTAACACACAAACCCCCCCCCCCCTAAAAAAGAAAGCACTGGCAGACACAGAGGTCCTCTTCCTCGATGCTTAAGACAAAAAAACTCTGTGCTGTCTGAGCCGTTTTCTTTCCACTGACACCCTGTGATCCAATGGATTTGAGCAAAACCAAATGAGCTGATTCTCGACGTACACATGTGTTACATTGGCAGTTCTTCCTCTGTCATGTAGCTGCGAACACATCCGATCGAAGTGATTGGGTGTAAAGGGTGTATGTTTTTGGGGTTAAATGGCGTCCAAAACAACACAACGGGCCCAG
Organism: Pungitius pungitius; assembly: GCF_949316345.1. Taxonomy (NCBI): domain Eukaryota; kingdom Metazoa; phylum Chordata; class Actinopteri; order Perciformes; family Gasterosteidae; genus Pungitius; species Pungitius pungitius. The sequence goes on from NC_084915.1 coordinate 16,792,716, forward strand.
GCACTCGAAATGCATAAAGCATGAGATCCCAAAACACCCCAAGTGAACCCTGCGGAGATGATGTTCCTCATCTTTCAGCTGAGACGGGAGCTGTGGTGCAGAGGGACCTCTGCTGCCGCTTAGGAGAGCAAAGAGGAAGACGAAAAAAAAAAGGGGGGAAGGACAGCCGAGGAGGATGAGAAAGGAAACGAGAGAAAGGTGTAGATGTAAGAAAGTTGAAACAAAAAGGGAAAAGTTTGGAAGCGATGGAGAGCACAAAGCACTGAAGCACCAAACAGCTTTGTGTTCACGTGTCCTTGGTTGAGCTGCTCAGCGGTGACTGGATGCTCAGGGTTCACCATCAGCTCGGGATAAACAAAGGAAATTACCCGCCCGCCCTCGCCAACTTCCATCAGGACCCCGCAGGGTGACGTTTTCCCACTGCGTGACGTTACCTTCGTGAACATCTTCTGACAGTGAAGCACGCTGATGGTATGATCGAAATGGTGAAAGATGAGATGTTTTAAAACTAAGCTACAGATCACCTTCCTTCTATCGCACATTTAGTTCATTTTAGTTTCAAGAAACGCAGCTCAAGGTTTTCTTGAATTCTTTTTACGTGTCATTGTTGAGCGTTTTAGTGATAATAATAATAATGTCTCAAAGGTTCTCGGCTGGTACGACATTCCTCATTGATACCAGTTTTAGATTTCATTAAAATACTAGAGTCTAAATGTTCAGTATTAAACAGCATTTTACTTGTGTGTGTGTATTAATTAAATCACTGAGAATTGAATTCATTTTTGAACATTTAAATTGGCGTCAATGTGCACAGGATTCATTTTCATCAGGAAACGCTTCTCACATTGTTTTTGGATGAGACAAGAGAAAGACAGGAATGAATGAAGCAACGAGATTATCTTCCGTATTCAAATCCAGCTGAGCTTCAGAAACGTCCTTGAAAAAAAAATAATGTTCAATTTCAACTGCTACTTTGAGAAAATAAGACTTAGGTTTTGGTGCGTTGGTTTTGAGTAATAAAAATGCACCTATGGAAGTAATTACTAGTTTGGTAGCAGGATTTTAGGAGTGAACAATGACTGCAGATCATCCAGGTGCTGCTGACATTTTCATTCTGTGTTTTCTCATTTCACATCCTTGTGTCTTTGAAATTATATTTATGGATCAAGCCGGACAAAACCCCCCAGCGGGGAAGGTTATCTAAGCCCCCACTGACTGAAAACGGTAAATAGCTTGTCAGAGTTAGCTTCAAAACAAGGAATACTTAACGTTAGTTATGACTCAGCGTAGGCGATGGTACAATGGCTTATGGGGGCGAAAGGACACTTAACTATTTCCTAACGTCTTTAACTGATTGATAAAGTCAGCTCTCTTCTTGTGATATCTGGGGCAAAATGATATTTCTTAAGGGCCAATTTTGGCCTTTGACCCCCGTGTTTATTTCCGACGCTGCCACACAGATGGCTTGACTTAAAAACCCGGATGAACGGCAGCCTCCTGGGGGGGGATTTAGAAAATAAGAAACTGGATCACATCACTGCTGTACTTTCCCTTGCTTCTCTGTTAAAATCAAGAATAGAATAATCCCTCTCCTCTCCATCATTATCTCAATATGTGCACCTGCTACGCCCCTTCAAATGGGGAGAAATAATCACAGCAGTGATTTTAAGGTGTTTCCTCAGTAAACATATTTACTAAAATAGATCCCTTACCTTCACAAGATAGACCTTAACAACACAATCGACGTCTTGTGACAAGCAAATTCCTAAAACAGCATTGACTAGAATAAGGACAACCTGTGCGGATTCCCAAAATCTGCAGGCGAAGACCAAAGCAATCGATCCCAGAGTACCTGATCAGGCTACTTGGCCGTAAGGATTACGGACTCATTTAAAACATTTCAACCTATTAAGATGAATGCCAACAGGTCAACAGATATTAGCACTGGTCACACACCATTTCTGTCAAACATGTTGTAATTTTTTTTTACCCTCACCAGGGAGCCCTGATCTAATCCAACACTGTGTGTATTCCCGTGTGCCTGTTAAGTGTCTTGCACAAAGTCCAACGTGATGTCTTTTATTTCCATGACGACGTTTGGATTAACAGAACGTTTGCGGATAAACTGAACCCTGCAAGAACATCCCGAAACCGTGTCATTGTGTCTTGTCACTCGAGGGCTTCGCTCTGCAGACTCTCCAGACGGTTGTTGACCCGAATACAACCGCCCACCTGTTGCTCTCGCCTCAAGGAGGACTGCTTCTCCACAGAAGACTGCAGCGTTGGATAACCACACAACATTTCTATTTTACATTAAGGTTATACTTTTGTCTGGATGAAATAAAGCCCTACATTTCTCCATCCTGTTTAGCATGTTTGCATTTACATTGCAGTTTATTCTATCGGGGCGTATTTCATGCCAGTTGAATACGTTTCTCCTTTTCTGATCGCTCAGAAGGACACTGGAGACAATCTGCCGTTGATAGAGTCAAAGTTCCCACAAAACATCGGCCTGACGTGGTCAACGTCTCGGGAAAGCCACCAGGTGAGATTATGCAAAGCTTGGGCGGCAGTTTCCGAGGTCAACGTTGCAGATACGTGTGGTTTCAGAAAGGAGGCCGAAGTCTGCAAGGACCTCCACGTTGTCTTCTCACCTTCATCGGGGATGACACCGTTCAGTGAGGATGACAGAATGGTTGCAGAGCTGCTGCTCAGCACGGCAGTTTTGAATCGATTTGATCCTGATCAGGTAATTATAGGTTTGTTTGACAGAGTCACAATAAAAATAAATAATTTATAGTGATATATATTAGAAAAAACTGCTCTCACTGACTAAAGAATGAATACAATTACACTATTTTGAAAGTATAGTCTCTCCGGCTCCCTTTTCCGCACACAGAACATCTATCGCACCCTCCGTGAAGTCTATTTTCTCCATTTTTTCTCGTTTTTTTGAGATGTCAGATTGAAAAAACATTCACTTTCTGTTATTTTGACAATATAAGCCATTATCGTTCCCTCCTCCAAACTCTAGAGAGAAATACACTGAGTCAGAAGCACAATTGACCATCTGGAAGGTACCAAGCAGAAGAGTGCCAGCATGCTCGCCAGGGGGCTGATGAAGATAGAACAGGTGTGCAGGTAGGCGGCGGAGGTCAAGTGTTATCACGTGGCAGGCAAACAAAGCACACAAAAATAACTTTAAAAAAAGCATTCGGGTCCTATTTAGTGGAAAAACACCATATGTCATTATAGATTCATTTATAAGGCTGTTTTGGAGTGAGACAAATTCAATTTAAGGGAGAAACTTCTTCACCCGCTGCTTCTCTTTTGGTGTTTTTAATTATCGCGTAGACAGCCAGTAACAGATTTGTGCAGATTGAAGATCATCCAAAGGCCGACCACGGCGAGGAGAATCATTCTAGGAAAACGTGCCGATTGTAAATTTATTTTGGTTAAATAGGGGTCGGAGCAAAAGACTCACAGGGGGGTGTTATCCAGACCTATAACATGCAAAGTTAAAAAATGCTTTAATTTTTCCAAATTTTAAAATAAAATGAGAAAGGGACCACCATCAATCCCTTCTGTTTTCTGCTGAATTCATTACTTTGTCAACCAGGGAACTTTGGCTTATTTAATATTCAGGGTCTCTGCTCCATAAAAGAAGCGAGGAAATCAGAGCACCAAAGATCAGTTAACACCAGAGACCTTCAAGAGCTTCTCACTGAGCTCTCGAAAGCAAAGGAGTTGTTGAAATCTTCTCTGCTATTAAATCAAAAGCTCTAACAACCACCAGAGAGTCGTATCTGTAGTGAAGTGGGGCGGGGGGGGGGGGGGGGGTTGCAGCTGTGAATGCAAATTCTAACCGAGAGATTAAGCTGTGGGGCTTCACTAAATTACAGCAGCTGAGGTGTCAGTACCCAGACCTGAACTATTTAATTCGTCAAACCCGTAATAGCGTCGTCTTATAGATGACTAAAGGAAGAGATGAGCCCCACTGCAGCAACAGACATGTGATCAAAGGATGACATGAAGTGGGATGGGACATGGGCGTCAATACGAGCTATAAAACTGCTGCATTTTTTTAAGAGGTTTTTCTTAACATACATGTTATTTGTCTCCGACTGTCTAATTCCTAAAAACACACCCGTCACTATAGGTTCAAATCCCCCCTCAGTGAGCCCACAGCTGGACATCTATTGCAGCGGACACACAGACACACTTAAGTGATGGAGATGGAGGCAGAATGGACACACTGCGAAGCTCAAGAGCAGAAAGTAGACAAAGGTTTAGAATAGGTCTCCTGTGACACTTGAGGCAACAGTAAAATCAATGTTAAAGTAATGTTAGAGTAAATACTACTTTAAAAATCTCAGACCTGCGTGTGCAAAGCTGCACAAAAACTAAGCAGATGCATGCATTAACTCACAACAATGTAATGTAGCACGTGTTGGCGGTCACACCTGCAGCACAAATAATGTTTCCTTTTTTCCGTGCTTCCCGTCAGGCTCGGTCCTCGCTGACAGCGACGCTGAATAATTCCCCCTCTTCACCTCCATTTGGCCTTGACGGGCGGCGGCTGAGACCCCGCGGCCCTGAAGTACATCACGTGTCGCTCTTCCCTGCCGGTCATTCGGCACGCCGCTGTTTGTCGAGCTGATGCTGCCTCGCTGCACACTGCAGACTGAATGTTGTTGTGATCCACGTGTGGGTTTGCTGTTAAGATTCTTAATGCAGAGGAATGATCTGTGTTTGGTATGTGAAGCGCATGTTCGTTGTTGTTTTTTTGTGATGGAGTGTATGTTTATTTAAAGTACTCCACAGAAGGCCTGGGCTCCGGTTACTCGGCGCTAACGCTAAAGACAATCAGGAGACAATGGACACACATGGATTAAATACACTGAGGAGGTGCAGGTGATTGAAACAATCAGGGAGAAGGCAGAGGATCACAGAGAGGGAGTGAAAACAAAACTAAAAATATATGTGTTTTTTTTGTCTGGTATGACGCACCTTTACCAACAGCAGCCTTCACACCTGTATGGAGGAGAAGGAGGCGCTATGAAGAAGACGCTGACACCTTGCACTTAAGCCGCATGTGCAGACAGCTCTCCCCAGCTGGAGATTTGAAAATAATGCTGTGAGAGAAGCCCTCTACATTGTGGGTATGGGGGGGAAGAAATACTTAAATAAAGTTCTTGTCGGATTCGAAGTACTCTGGTAGGTAAAATCGAGCAACCCGATGGATTCGTAACCCTGAACAGCCTTCAGGTTCAAAGTAACGAGGTTAGCTGCGAAACCATCACTTCAGAAACAATTCCACCACCACCTAAAAGACATAGATGTCAAATATACAAAATAATCAAGCAACTGACCTCGGCCTCTGCTGCACCACGATTCACCTTCCCCGAAGTAGTTACACAAGTCCCCCAACTGACCCTCCGTGGTCTCATGTTAATATCCTACGCACAAATAATAAAAAGAAGGAGCAAAATAACCGAATCCACCCGGTAATGAAGCTGCTAGTGTATCGCTAAAATCACACAGCACATAAAATAATTCCTAAGAATGCACTTAACATAATGAGATGACGAAGTGTGCTTCATAGAAAAGTAAGCGCCACTTTAATCTTAAATGCTGGGTGGCCGGTGTTGTGTATTGTCGGGGCGCATTGGGACTCTCGCTGCACAGGCGGAGGCCATCGGGGGAGCTTGTAGGTAACACACATCCGTTCGTCCTGGCCCCCCGGAGCAGGTGTTGTCCTCCATGAAAACACAAGACAGCCACACCTGCAGAGAGAGAGCGGAAGGGATGTCAGGAAACACACATCATTTGCGTGCTGCTGCTCACAGTTTGAATGTGCAAGCAGCTGACAATGTGTGAAAGGCAGGAAAAACTGAGAAATTGTAAGACACAGGGGGGCGAGAGAAAATATACAGAAATACACATGTGCAGGGGAAAGGCCGAGAAAAAACAAGAGTAAAAGGAGGAATTACAGATGTGTAACTTAAATGCACAGAGCAGTGCGATATGTTTTGTACTACGTTGATTAAATTAGACCCGTTCTGTCGGATGTGTGTGCGATGGATGACTCAAAGAATGCAGCTGAAACAATTGGCTTAAAGGTAAAAAAGACTTTAGCCAACATCCAGATATCTGTCGCTGGAACGCACTGCAAACCTTCTAGATCTGCTGAGCGTGTCTGTTATCTGTACCTTGTCAGTGTGATGCAAACCGATAATCCTCTTTTCATCCGTGTGTGCAAAGAATGCTAAGCTAGTGTTGTCCAGTGCAATACCCAACTGAGATTGAATGTCAAATGTGAGCTACAAGGGTTTCAAAGCTTGACACGAGTACGTCAGACACGATGCATCTTCAAGTCGTCTGCAGTCCACCCGATTGTTTTCTAAATTCCCCCATTTCATGGACAGCTCTATTCCACAAGCAACACCCCTTCGTTTGTCTTTCAGGTTTGTGATTAGACCATTTTCACCCTCTGATGGACCAATGTACGGACATGAAAAGAAGCAGAATGCGATACAAAATAAAAGACGCATGATGTTTGAATGAGACAAACGTCCAGTCTCTGCAGAAGAGGGCTGAGGAATTGCCATGTTTTAAATTCCTGGCTATCCATAACCATGGAAGACTGATTGTGCAGCTCTTTGTTTAGCCTCCTCTCAAAGTTTTTACAGCAATCATGGAAGCAATGACTAATGGGCCCAACAGGAAAGACAAAGAGGCTTTTAACAAAAGGGGATTGGAACAAAATGGTGGGTGTAGGGGGGGGGCAGAGAGCTGAAAAGACCGACTAAGACATGAAGCATACGGAGGGAATGATAACGGAGCGGAGAGCAAGAGGTACTCGCTCCGACTAGATTTGGCTGAGCGGGGTCCCTTGATATGTAAATGTGCTTCTGCAGTATGAATGTTTGATGGCTGCTGAGGCTCCGGCGTGCGGTGAGGGCCAACAAAGCATGAAATATACATGACAGTTTTGAGGCATTGTGTTGGCAGAGAGAAAGGTGTGAGGCACGCACGCACATTCGCAGGCTGTCCTGAACTCTCTGTCACTCTCACACACACACGGACAAACGCACAAACGCAGGGAAAGACAGTGAAGGACAGCGGTTCATCCTTGTGTGAAGCAACCAAGGGAATTTGAGGGTGAGAGGAAACGAAGAAGGGGGTGGCCGCGGTGCTTTGCGTGCGTCGTGAAGATTTCTTAAAGATATCGGCGAGACGGTAGGAGGTTCGCTCAGCTAGCAGCAATAGACTCCTTGCTGCAGAGACATCAACTTTAACAACACTCCATGGCGGTACACAATCATTGAAGCACTACCTAATTGTCCCTATTTCCCAGCAGTTAACACAACGTTGATAATATATCCTATTTATTGTTACAAGGGCTTACAGAGACATTTATCATGGTCTGTCCCAGTGTGGGAATTCAACCCACCTTTTATGTACGTGTCAATCCGTCCTTCTCACACAACTTGGCAGTAAGCTAACGTTAGCCGTCACACCAGAGAGACAAGTCTGTGTTTACTAAAGCGCTCCAAGAGACTTAGGACTCAAGACGCATCGGCATCAACGAAATTCGGCATACCTTTTCCTTCTTGTGCCACAGTTTTGTAGCGTTCTATTTGACTCGTGTGAAAGGATTGTCGCTGTCAGTGTCACTTGGCCCAGGCCGGCCAATCAGATCTTGCAAGTCCCTATGATTTTTAATGGTCTGCCCCACTTCAAAGTCCGTACTATCTGGCCCAGACTTACAATGAGTTTGACACCCCTGTTCTAGGGTTAGCTCGTTTCGTCAGCTATTGTGCTCTGAGAGAGCGACAGTGTATGTGTAGAGGAATGTGTGTCTCGTGTGGCCAGGGAGGGTATGAGGGAGCGAGGGGCAGCCCGAGGGAGGGAGAGGGCACGTTATCCATCTTTTATGAATCACACCCTGCGCCACAGATGCCCCCAGCGCCGATTCGCCCAATCTGCTTTTCCAAAAGCGTTTTTATCCCTATTGGGCCCATTAAATCTCGCCATGGTGGTCACAGAGTTTAGCAAAAGGTAAAAAAAACAGCAGACATTTCAACATGACAAAGCAGGGGAAGCACCGGTGTATGCAACAACATCGGGCCATCTCAGTTCCACAATGCCAGAGCTCTGGAACGCATGCACCTAAATGGAATGCAGCCATTTGAGCTTTTCCCACTTTGACAAGTTATAATGCCTGCTGTGAAAAGGACCAATTACCCAACCGCGATGAAGTAAGTGCCTTTTGCAATAAAGCTGTGTATTTAAGCCATAAGTGCTTCCTGATGCTCCGATCGGCTGAAAGCTCTGCTGTAATTATGCCACTCACTGTTGCTGCTGATGTTTGTACTCCTAACCAACACCGAGTACCCAGAACAAGCTAAAGTTCACAAAGTAGAAGCTATTTTCATCTTTCTTTATCTTCACAATTAACTTAATTTATGCTTAATGATCGCAGCTTGGATGCCAAATTTTGGCTCTCTACCAATACAAATCTATGAAAATAAATCAATGTCAAAATCCCCAAAATCAGTGCGCAGATATCAAACAATTGGAAGAGAAAGTCCGGAAATGGACTTCCCGTAGATCTGGGCATGCGTAACTCTCCGCAGAGATGAAATCCAGCCAATCCAAAGACCGGATTTGTTACCAATTAGATGCAGAGATACAAGGGTGACTGGGTCCGCCCTGTAAAAGTAGCCTCGCAAGCTGTCTCCTATGATATATGATGATAATAATATACCTTAATAATGTCTTTTATCATGAGGTTGTACTCCTCAGTGACTCACTTAATGTGGATTTTGCATAATTTTGTTGTTGCAAGACGAAGCACACGAGTGCTATCATGTTTTCTTTGAGAGGACAAAGGCCGATCTGCTCAGCGGCACCTTCTTGTCTCTCTCTGCACAACAAAGCAAACCGCCTCCCCACGGCAACACAATTTCCTCCTCCTCCTCCTCCTTCTTCACGTACTGCGTGTCAAACTCCATCCTTCATGCTTTCTTTCAGGTATGACGGCGTACCCTCCATCTTCCCGCTGGCACGCCGAACATTTGGCACCCTTCATCCTCTCCGCCACAGCCTTTCAGCTCTCTTAACTGCAGGCACCTGCTCTCCCGTAGGATCCAAAGTTTTTAGCACCGTGGCGCGGGGATTTCTGCGAAAGCCCTTTAAGTCGTCTTCCATCTAGTGAACATCACCCCCGTTACACGCCGCGTTGCTGCACTGCATTCAACGGGCCCTTTTCGTCACGACATCTCTTTGCACTGGGGACGGGCTTTTATTCTGAAAAACCCGCGTTTTGATCTGCAAAGTTGATTTTGAGGCGAGTTAGTTCTGCCTCAAGTATTTAACAATTACAGTAACTTTTTATTGACTGAATAAAATTATCTAAAATTGTTTTACATGTATAAAGCATTCTATTTCAAAGGAATAGAGGAATAAAAAGAATTTTTAACTTTTAATTTCAACAGAAATCAAACAACATGTACTTCAGAGTTGTCCCAACTAACCTTCACCTCCATTAACAAATCTCTTACGTGACGTTTACAATTGCAAGTTATTTCTAGTCAAACACCCACTGAAGCAGTCAGTGGTTCTTCCTTGGACCTTGAGGTTGGCATCGGTCATGGGTTTACTTTTCAGAGCAGAGCTGTTCAGGTAATGGACATGATTTATTTTAAGCTGCATTCTTTTACTTGCCCTCACAATCGGATTTGATGCTGCACAAATGGTTTTCCGCGCAGATCAATAGGACAGAAAACGTCGTTACTTTGCTGCAAATTCACTTTGCCGATGAATGTTCCCACACAACCAACGTTGACCAACGTTAAGCGGCGGCAATAGCAGTAACCTGATTAAGTTCCGATTAAAGTGGGCCTGATGTTAATGTGATGAAAGTAGGAACTGTAAAATTGGATTGAATGCATTTAGAATATTCTGTGAATCCACGATGAAGACTATTTGAATACATCAAGGAGACGGCAGTCCGCCACTAAAAATACGAATGAAAACCCTAAAGAGGGGCCGAAAGTCTCATCAAAACAAGCTGATCATCGAGGGTATAAAACAAGCAGATCATTTCATGAAAAAACACCTTGTTAGACTTGCTAAGGCTTCAGAATGAGGAGAAAATTTCAGAATGTTTCAGAATGTCTCTAAAATACTCAGTCACATAGTCGTCTTAGCACTTCAATGTTGAGTTTTCTTATGTTGAAATACTGATGCCGGAGGGCATCAACAAATGAGGTAGCCTTTAGCATTTATTAGGAACTTTTAATTTTAAGGGCCTTTAATGTAAACCTATACGGCATCATTGGATCCTCAAAGATATTGGCAGTGTGACGATGTAATTTGGAGACCAAGGAACAGACGATTTATTCAGTACTTATGTGATGTTTTTTTTTTCATTTCGTAAATGTTTTAACCCCAATCATCAAACCTTAAAAAAGCATATTGTATTACCAGTATTTTCTAGACTAGAGAGCCTTGCCGCTTCTAGGGTTTTCAATTCCCTGCTCCCGAGTCTGAAGGTGCTCCATACGGCCAAGAACCAATTAACCCACCTGCACCACTGCGGGCTCTGACTGGTGACAAGCTCTGCGGTGCCAAACCACATAATGGTCCTCGGCTCGGGGGGCGGGGGGGGGTTTAGCAGGAGCTCGTCCCCGCGGTGTGGAGCCGGAGCAGGACGCAGAGGACAGTCTCGGGCCCCCGCTGCTGAGCGATGACAGTGTGACTACAGGTGGCGATTGTGCGACTCCCACTTGCCCGGCGCGCTAAGCTGAATTGATTTTGCACTCTGGCTCACTAAACTGGAATATCGTAGGTGGCAAGAGGGGAAGACGGGGGGGGGGGGGAGGGGGATACGGAGAACCTCCTGGAGCATGTCATGCAACAGAATCCAGGTTTAAATTAGATCACACTCTCTGGCTTGTATTGTAAATTATTCTGGGGGACTGATCTCTGCCCGAAAATCAATTCACACCAAACCTGAGGGGAATGCCGTTAGATGCATGAGTATTAAGTCGTGAAACAAAGTATTGGTCTTATTGAAGTGAAGACCTAACGAGGGCAAAAGAATCCCTTAAGCTTAGATACTCATGGTCATCCTGTCAATTATATGTATTTCGTATACATAATATAATTTGTGAGCACGTAGTGTTGATCGGAGAGGGAAACATTAAAGAAACACCTTGGGGGCCTACTCTGCGTGTTGTCATCCAGATGTTCTGCATGCCATACCTTTTTTTTTTGCCTGAACTACCACAGTCATTTATTCATGCCGTGTTAAACCTGAGAAACTCTGGTAAACACTGAGAAATATTGGGAGCTTCGTTCAGCAAAGAGAGAGGGAGATGAAAGCTGAGGCAGAAAACCATGCAGAGTCCCTGAAAAAAAGAAAATCCTCCTGTGGACACGAGGCCCTTTAGACAGAAGGAGGTTGGGCAAGGAAAACATTTCACTTGAAGAAAAGAGCAGTTGCAAACCTGTCACGGTACTTTTTCACGGGCATTTGCTGCTGGTTGGTGAAAATAAAAAAGTGTAAATATGCCAATATTCACCAATTTCACGGTCGAGCTGTTCTCAAAACATTTTTCAAACCTTTTTCACAGAAAAGTAATTCAGCAACAAAATGATATTCAGACTGCTTTTCATTTCCCTGATCCGTCTGATCTAAAGGGCTCAAGTCCACTGAAGCCAGTTTCATTTCCTGAGGAGAGTGTATTCCTTTAATTCTGGATGTCAGTTAGGCCTTTGTCTTACATTCGGTGGGTTTGGTATCACGTCTGTACGCCGCTAATTGCATTTTTTTTTAATAGCGGCTATGGATTCATTCTCGAAAGTGTACGAAATCGATAGCAGCCAGGCGCCCTTGCTTGTTCGCAGCCCGTCGGAGAGAGAGAGAAATTCACTATCTACATCGGGAGAAATCCACATGTCGTAGGTCACGCTACGCCCTCCCGAAAGGGCAGTGAAACAAAGCAGGAAAGACCTCTTTCTCGTAAACCGCTACAAAAGAGACGGACGGCGCTGAACAGAAGGAGGGCTAGAAGGGCTTTAAGGAGGCACAGCAATAGTGCAGCAGAGGAACCTGATTCAACTAAAAATCACATTTGGGGGGAGGAAAATAAAATACCCTGAGAATACATTGATTCATTGAGGGGGATAAAAATGAATGCCGGGACTAGCGATGATCGATGAATGGGCCGAGTGCACAGAATGATGTCATTCTAACGACCAGTACGATCATCCACCCTGAGTGCCAGACCATAAAAACATCACATGCGCGTCCCTTTTGAAACAGCTGCACGACGCAACAAAAGTACTGTCACCTTCCCCCCCACCAGGAGGATCTTTCTTCGGGCTGAAGTGCGTGAGTGATTTTTTTGGTGAGTGACTCGCCGCGACCCTTTGGGTCCGTCCACGTCTTACCTCGCATTCGGGCCGCATTGAAACGCTTACAATTGGTGGCTCGCGGACCAGAAGTGGCTGCACTTTTGCTTTCATCAAAACATCTATTATTGCCTGTTTCTACCATGGCATTGATTTCCTGCTAACTCCTCACTTACTACCCTGAACCGGGCCCCCCCCCCCCCCCGTATTAATAGAATACGGTTATCATGCTGATAACCGTATTCTATTAACGCCGACACAAGGTCCACCGCTCAACATCATTTCAGCCCTCATTGTTGTGAATAGAGCTCTTGAACATAATATTTCTCTCAGTCCATTTTTTCTTCTCTCCATCCCCTCTCGTCCCCTTTTCATCTCTGAATGCAGCGAGCAACGAAGTCCAGACAGAATAATTGCGGCTTCCCGGCCAAATAACACCAGAACCATCCGACAGGGTGCAACTTCATGTGCTTTTAAGCTGCTTATTTTCAGCCCGCAGCAAATTAGACACTTTCTGCTAAATCGACCGTCCTCTCCCTCGCACGCTCGCTGTCAGGGGTTTGAATGTGTAA